>NW_019390957.1:0-2314 GCF_000671375.1 Centruroides sculpturatus
ATTTGATGCCCTCAGTATTGTCTAAACCTTATCATCAACGGTGATGTCACTGGTAAGACGATACCTATGTAAACATTGACACCGTTTAAATTTCTACCAACCGTCGTTCTGTCAGACCACAGTGTACCTGAAGAAGGCCTATTAAGAACGCCAAAAACGTTCATACTCATGTATAAAGGCTAGAAACAAGCGAGAAAGGTTTTGTCTTGGTCATCTTATATTTAATCATATTATTTTTACTGGTTTTTAAGGTCTCAAACCTATTTTCACTTTTCCATACAGACTATCTTCGTTTTATATGGATTTTGAAAATGTATCTACTATGTAAAAACAGAATTCAGTGTACCTGTACATGTATAAAAGTGATAGATTATAGTCTTCAGCAATATTTTTACGAGAGATGACAATCTAATTAATAAATGTAAATTGAGATCATGAACATGGGGGTTTGGAAGTTTAACCCCCATTTAACAATTCAAACAGAAAAATCTTATTATAGTCAAACCTGTTTAATATCACATATGTGGAACTACCATAATAGAGTGACATTAATGGCTCCAATAGAAGAGCTTGAGATTTCATGAAAAGGATTTAACTGAATCAGTACAAGTGTAAAGTACTATGTTATTTTTTGCCTTTTACAGCGATTGTCGACATGACTGTGTGCTGGAAATAGCCGCTACCTAATGGGTACTTTATGCGGATTCGCGTTAATGTGCCAAGCCTGGACTTTAAGCGTGCACCGAAAGAAATAATGACAAAGTTAGTCAAAACCAATCCAATATTTAATAATTCTAATAATAACTATGTACAAAATTTAGTAACAATCAACAACAAATTTATTCAACAAAAATCAATACGAATCAACCTGACAAAAATTCAATCAATCTATTTGCTATTCCCCTTTGGAATTTGACAAAACTCAAAGACTTTAGTTCATAAGAATTGTTGTACATAAGTTAAGTCCTAATCGTCACCTCAATATACTAGGAACCTTTTTCCTCAACTCTCAAGACTTTCTAATCTTCGATTCACAAATCGAATAACTTCAAATCGCCTTGGAACCACTTTATCACTATCGGACACCTCTTGTCGTTTGCTGCTACGAAGCTCACCACACTTGTTGCTAACAGAAGCTTACCTCGGTCATCTTCACGTGAGGTTCGGACTTTATACTATGAGGTGACGTCACAATTCTGATTGAGATCACTCCCCTCATTTGCATACTTATTGCTAACAGTAAACTTTTCCTTTCTGCCTGGCAGCCTATTTCCCGACAATACTCGCTAACCTTTTACATTATTCTTTAACAATTTTTCGGGATGTTTTCTTTGTTAAGGTTTAGCAAGTTCCTGAGTTGTCGTTGTGCTTGTGGGGTCTCCCCCCTCTTCTCAGTGCAGACTTACTTTTTTCCGCTCGGGAGTGGAAGTGTGTGTGAGTTTTTTCTATGGTGCTTTTTTTCGTCGGTGAGTTTGTTCTTCTATTTTTAAATTACTAAGGTGAGTGGTGAGGAAACCTTCATCCTAACAAAACATAAGCCCCAAACAAAAATAGAATAAAAAGCAAAATAAAAAATAACTAAAAATAATGCTCGGACTTGGTTTCTTACACAAATAAGCCTGCTATATAAGTCCTACATTTTCCACATTAAATACATGACAAACAGTTAAGGATATTATTATAGAGCACAAAATTTATTACGTGTACTGTAATCATAAAATCAAATAAAGTAAAAAACACACACATTTGCTAACAGCTAATGAGTGAGTTTTTTCAATTTTGAATCAGTTTTTAACAAGTTTCAATATAGTTGGCATATTTGCATTTAGCTGCCATTGTTTTATCACAATGAGAATTATTCTACTTGATAAGAATATCCAAAAAAATATAATATAATAAGTGTTGTTAACTCTAAAGTTGAAAACTGCTAAGCTCTTCAAAAACTGCATTTTGGACAGGAAAACTATTATGTTTTAGTGATTTTAAGTGTAAAATCTATCTGTTTAAAACTTNTAAACCTTATCATCAACGGTGATGTCACTGGTAAGACGATACCTATGTAAACATTGACACCGTTTAAATTTCTACCAACCGTCGTTCTGTCAGACACAGTGTACCTGAAGAAGGCCTATTAAGAACGCCAAAAACGTTCATAAGAATATCCAAAAAAATATAATATAATAAGTGTTGTTAACTCTAAAGTTGAAAACTGCTAAGCTCTTCAAAAACTGCATTTTGGACAGGAAAACTATTATGTTTTAGTGATTTTAAGTGTAAAATCTATCTGTTTAAAACTTATAAATCCCATATTTTG
>NW_019390958.1:0-3151 GCF_000671375.1 Centruroides sculpturatus
AAAAACAAAGTCAGAAGAGAGTCTCACCTGAAGAAGAACTCAGAAGGAGTTAGGAAATGTTTCTGCAGCAAAATTGTTTTTTTGTTTATACATACCGGAAATTTGTTCTGTTTGTTATTAAATACAAGGCAGTGTGTTGTGATGTAAGTCAGAAGAGGCTAGATCCAAGCTCTATGGAGATAATTATAGAAACCTATTCATCAAAACTATGAAGCAAATTATATCACTTGGTTTTGCTGCACATCTTGATAGGACATGACAAATACTTCAATGAGCTGACAATGGATTTCAGTTGGTGAATTATTTCTCAGACTACTTCATGAGACTACTCTTCTAACCTTGTCATCATTTGGAAGTGCTATGTCATAACTGTTTCACACTCATGTTGTTCTAATTAATAGTTTAATGTTGTCAATCTGGATCATTACATACTTACATTGAAGTTATACTTGATAGTGCTTTGATGGGTTTTGTAAAGTTACTTTTTCATCAATCCATATAATGACAAGAGATTTGATTATTAATAATATTAGGGCCAGTGAAGAACAGGCAGCAAGTACTGGATTATTATAAAAGACAATTGTTTTGTTAGCTCTAAAGATAAAATCTGTATGTGTTGAGTATGATTGACAAGAAAGAAAAGAGAGAAACATATTACTATTACAGTAGAGCATCGTTTATCCAAAAGTCGGTTATCCGAAATCATTCCAGTTGGCAAATTTAAATTTTCACTAGTGCTGTGGTGCTGCAATCTTTGGCTATGTCTTGGGCTACTCCCAAGACATAGCCAAATGTTGGTGTGTGTTTTAGCTGGCAGCACTGGCACTTTTGTGTGGTGTTTTTCTGAGGACTGTGTGTCATCCTGAATCAAACGTTTTTGATACTAGATCATCTTCTAAAGTATATATTTTTTGGTTTTTATATTTTTCAATATATTTATTTTGTTTGTAAGAAATAAAGAAATAATTTTTAACGATACAATAGCCACGATTATTATTTTAAAAAGTATACGTTANGGCACTTTTGTGTGGTGTTTTTCTGAGGACTGTGTGTCGTGCTGAATCGAACGTTTTTGATACTAGATCATCTTTTAAAGTATATATTTTTTGGTTTTTATATTTTTCAATATATTTATTTTGTTTGTAAGAAATAAAGAAATAATTTTTAACAATACAATAGCCACGATTATTATTTTAAAAAGTTTACGTTAGGCTTAACATCGGCGAAAATTCAATGCGAAGCGACATGCAACGGAGAAAAATTTCAACATGGAATAGGTTAATATATTTTTTCGTACGTAATCGGTTATCCGGAAAATAAGTTATCCGAACAACCTCAGTCCCCAATTGATTCGGATAAACGACGCTCTACTGTATTAATGTTTTTTATTTTTTTATGAGCTTTAATTTTTTATTCTTTCTGTCTTATAATATTTTGACAGATGTTTCAGATTTTCCTGTATAGGTCATTGAATTAATTTATTGAATCAAAGCTTCAAGCTTCTTTTCCAAGTGAAAATTTTTTTTATAAAACTTAAACATCAAGAAACTTCAGCGTATATTTATTTATGTTTATTTTCAGTGTGGTGCTTAACACCAGTAATCTGTTGTGTTTTCTTGATTTTTCTCTCTCTTGATGATAAGTTTCATTATGTTTCAGCTATTCATTTTTATCATTGTCCTTAACATATTAACTCTTTGATACCTGTAACTGTGATTGATTTATTGCTTTGGTGGCATTATTCTTTATTATACAATTTATTGCTCTGTTTCTAGCTTATAAATTTTTGAAGATTTTGAATTATATTTCTTTGTGTTCAAGGATTTTTTCTATATTACATAATTTAATTACTTTCCTTTTTAACCTTATTTATTGTAAATTATTTGTTTTAATTCATTTTAACTTTGTAATGATTTCATAATGAGTTTTGTAAAATTTCAATATGCAATTTATTTATTTTGATGATTTAATATTTGAGGTATCGTTGGGCATACTGTGGAGCATCTAGCTTTAGCTATGCCAGTTAATTAAAAGTGTTATTTCCAATTTTAATTTTGCAAGCTGTGCTTGAATAAAGTAGTCATTATTTTATTGAAAAAAAGGAAAACCATAACAAAAATAATAAACTATAAACAAATTACTAAGTTTTTGTTTGTTTACTCGTCACTAAAATAAATAAAATCTTTTAATTTCATGAGCTTAAGAAATTGAAAGAGTTTCGTATAAATGCTAAAATTAAAAAAAAAAAATGTTAACATTCTGCACAATGAAAGTCTACTTCCAAATTATATGAATTTTTTCTTTATGTCCCTGTCAGATTAAAACAAAAAAGATTGAGAAGTCTTGAATAGGGCTGAAGACAAAATTTAAGCTATTTCATATAAATTTATACATGATATAAAAATTAATTCATTACACTTTAGTTTAAATTAAAAAGTAATAATTGTAAATTTATTATTCAATTTAGTAATCATCATCATATTTATTAAGCAAAAAACAAAACAAAAAAAATACACTGAATAACTGCAACTTGTTGCCAGCATGTAATTTTAATAATAATAAGAACTTTTAGTCTAATTTAGATCATTTTCAGGTTCTCCATCATTTGAATAGAAGAGAACATTTGTTACACTTAAATCTTACAATAAATATATGTATTTTTTAAACTTTTATTCTGAACTTTAAATGTAATAAACATTGTATTTTATTTAAGTGGAAAAGAACCAGAAGGTGATCTAAATTAGACTGAAAGCACTCTTTACTATTAAAATTACTAGCTAGTAACTAGTAACAAAGTGTAGTGTCTCTGCATTTTGAACTTTAACCAGTTAATTCCTCACGCACGACGATATCATTATTTGTCATTCTCATATATTACTTAGTATATGTAAATTATGTTATGTTATAATTAATTAATTGCTGATGCTTTTATTTTTCTACACTCAATTTTGCACAATGATTTTTCCTAATAAAATTTTGATAAACAAAAAAAGTATTATTTTAAAAAATTCTTTTAATCAAAACTTCAACAAAGGTATTTTCATAACTATTCTTCTGTAATGTCTTCCGAGAAAAAGGCATATTTCAGTTTGTAATTTCCCCAATCAATAAATTTCATATAGATTTATGGGATTATTTCTTTATTATTTTT
>NW_019390959.1:0-2301 GCF_000671375.1 Centruroides sculpturatus
ATTTAATAATTGTGTCATATACTAGACAATATGTTCCATACAATTATGAAAACTTTTTGTAGTCCATGCATAAAATATATTGCAAAAAAAAAAAATTGTGAAAATCACTTGTGAAAAAATTAGCTGTTAAATGTTAAACAGACTCTCAAGTATAATAAAAAATAACGTCTATATTTGACCCGGTTTTAATGAAAAATAGAGCTTTTGTTTACTCATAAAAAATTGCCAGTTTATTCGCATTTACTGGGAGAATGAGGCCAGGTCTAGTTTGTCACTACTGTAACAATGATCTATCTCAACTTTGACTTTCGAACATAGCGTGTTTTTTTTAAATTTTACAAAAATAAATGTGAAATGGTGTAACTTCAGGTAATTTATAGGGAAATAATATTAGATGTAGTAATTTTTTCAGATAAAATTACATTAAAATCAATGTAAAAATGCATTTTCTACTTTGCTAGATAGTAGAAAAAAATGCATAAAATGAAGATGTAGTCATCGTTTGTGATTCGATGCAAAAAATTTCACATATTAGCAAACCAATGCGGCTCTCTGAGACACCAAATGACTCATGTTGTGCTTTTAATCCACGTGATTAGGAAAGATTTAAGAAATATTAATTCTATAACATATGAAAACAATTTGTGTCATCATGCAACTACTAATGAACTATGTTATTATTTTAATTGCAAATGACATGGAACAGTTATCCAATTAAGAACATTAATTGAAAGTACTCATAAATTTTCATTTGTTAATGAACTGTAACATATAATTACTTCATGTGTTTTCTCACTTTACATAGTTTCTATTTCTGCTTCGCTCTATAATAGAAGGTACCAGATTTCGGGTCTGTGAACGATTATTTTATATTTAATTTTAAAAATTAAGATAATTTGTAAGTATAAAATTGTTTCTTATAATGGTTTACATTGAATTGTATAACAAACGAGCAGTTATTTATTGTAACACCAGCTCAATGTCGGGCTGAAATTTTTAGTAATATTCTTAATATATTTAATTTAAAATATGTTCTTTTTCTCAAATCAGTAGTGTTTTACCTCTGCGCATCATACTTTTCTTCATAACAGCTGTGCTTTGTCAGTCAACTATGCAACTCATTCAGAGGAAATTTTTAAATTGAAATCAACTGACATTCTTTTTGAAAAGGAATATTTTATATACGAGGACTAGCCTCTTAGCTTTAAAAATCTACTGTCTGCTGTCATTTCTCTAACACCATTCTGGACATTTAGGAAAAACAGACAACCAGGCAGACAACCAAATAACAAACAACAATTAATAATAAATGATGTGAAAGACCGATAACGTGAAATGACTTAATTGTTTGACTTCTATAATGTTTTGGGACATAGGAAACCTTTTTTTCTCGACCGCTCAGTCTCATATAAGGTAAGAAAACAAAGGAATTACAGAAAAAAACGATGTATAAGAATATTACTGACAAAAGAGGATCAATGTCGACATATGTTATTAAAGATCTTTTGAATAAGTGAAATGTCAGAACAACAATCATTTAAGTGGCATCCAAATCAAAATCAGGTTAATGGGTTTGGAAATCTCTACAATTACAATACTATTAATTACTTCCGAAAAATCCTAAAGAAAAAGAAAAAGTAATCGACATTTGACAGATTCTTTAACCTCCAAAAACACAAAACACATCAGTAATAAAAATGCAAGACTGCATATATATGTATTTTTACTATTACATATAAATAAACGTAGTAAAAAAGTATTTATTTTTTATTTTTTGGAGTCTCCAGAACAAATTAANTATATATTAAGTTAAATAAATAAATAATATGATTAAAAATTTCAGTCTGAAATTGTGACGTCTCAATATTAATTGCTCGTTGTGTTTTACTATCCTGACTGTTGGAACAACACTGGAAAGTAATTGTACTGGTGTCAAATTTGGTCCTCTGGGTTATAGCTAATATGAACGTTTTGAAATTTTCTCAACCCAGAAATGTAAAAAAAAAATTCTGGTTGCATATTTTGGAGTATATTTCGTTTAATCTTAAAATGGGATAACGATTAAGAAACGAAATTTACCACGATACGTTTCGTATATGAGTCATTGATCTACTAAATTTTAGAAGAAAATCTCAAAAGACTGAAAAGTACACGGGTCAGGGGCCATATCTCGAGTGAATTTTTACTTCATAAAAATATCACTCCGTATTGATATTTACAATATTTTTAAAAAATCGTGTCTACTCTTTCACATTTTAAATTAATAATATAAAAGTTATTTTTTAATAAATTCTCGTAACA
>NW_019390960.1:0-2304 GCF_000671375.1 Centruroides sculpturatus
GATAACCCAGCATTTTCACAAACTCGGCCACCCTTCGGTCCACATTAGGCCACGTTTTCGAGGCTCTACTGTATAATTATTGTAGACTTAAAAACTAGATACAGTAATAAGCAGCACACTCAACACCAATAAAAATCAGTAAAATTTAACAAAATCTAATAATGAACAAATGTTTTCAACAACATTTAGCAGTCATCATTTGGTTTTTGAATGCTCTAAAATGGAACAGTATTTTGAATATGAAGATTTTAAAAATTAGAACAGAATCTTATTGAATAGGGCTTGCAATGTCAAATTTTGCTGGATTTTATTGGTGCTGACTGTATTGTTTATGTATATGTAATCATTATAACTTATACTTGTATAATATAATCATTATTATTTAAATGTTAGAGTTACATTTATAATGTTTTCTAGTCGAGTTAATAGAAAATCTTATTATATATTATTTGTAGATGATTTACTTTCTAAATTAATTAAATGAATAATTATTATTGTTTGTATTTCATTAATAGTATTTTCTGTATTTTTAAATTTTATTTTTGTCAAAAATTGTAGAATAAAATATAGAATTTAATTGCAACTATTTACTTACAAATTATTTTCAGTTCTAGAAAATGTTATTGGTTTAGTAGAACAAGAAGCAAGAACAGAAGCGAGTAAAGAAGGTGATTTGAATAAATTTTTATTTTTTGTTTTTAATTAAATATATTTAATAGTTTTTACAGTATTGACACATATTAAAATTGGTTTTTATCTCATAAATATTCTTAATGAGATATTTTGTTTCAGTGTTAAAAGATGTGATTAATTCGGTTGAAAATCAAATTACAACAGCTGAAGGTAATTTGAGATCTTTTGTTATACATAATGCTAACGGTTATCTTATTAAACTATTATACCTATATTTTTATATAGAAAATAGATTCACACTCTAGAAATCAACTCCAGAAAAAGGTTTAATGAAACAAAAATATTTTAAATTTAATCTGATAGATCTTCATCAGTTGAACATTCCAAAACAGAACATATTTAAATAAAAAAAGCATTCAATAAATGTCAGTAGGATAGAACAAAATATAAAATTTAAATACAACAGAAAATAAAATAAATATAAATGAACAAAAATAACATAATATAAAAATTAATAATAAATATATAACAAATGAAATAAATAATAATGTAGAAGTATTTTATTTTATTTTCTGTTGTATTTAAATTTTATATTTTGTTCTATCCTACTGACATTTATTGAATGCTTTTTTTATTTAAATATGTTCTGTTTTGGAATGTTCAACTGATGAAGATCTATCAGATTAAATTTAAAATATTTTTGTTTCATTAAACCTTTTTCTGGAGTTGATTTCTAGAGTGTGAATCTATTTTCTATATAAAAATATAGGTATAATAGTTTAATAAGATAACCGTTAGCATTATGTATAACAAAAGATCTCAAATTACCTTCAGCTGTTGTAATTTGATTTTCAACCGAATTAATCACATCTTTTAACACTGAAACAAAATATCTCATTAAGAATATTTATGAGATAAAAACCAATTTTAATATGTGTCAATACTGTAAAAACTATTAAATATATTTAATTAAAAACAAAAAATAAAAATTTATTCAAATCACCTTCTTTACTCGCTTCTGTTCTTGCTTCTTGTTCTACTAAACCAATAACATTTTCTAGAACTGAAAATAATTTGTAAGTAAATAGTTGCAATTAAATTCTATATTTTATTCTACAATTTTTGACAAAAATAAAATTTAAAAATACAGAAAATACTATTAATGAAATACAAACAATAATAATTATTCATTTAATTAATTTAGAAAGTAAATCATCTACAAATAATATATAATAAGATTTTCTATTAACTCGACTAGAAAACATTATAAATGTAACTCTAACATTTAAATAATAATGATTATATTATACAAGTATAAGTTATAATGATTACATATACATAAACAATACAGTCAGCACCAATAAAATCCAGCAAAATTTGACATTGCAAGCCCTATTCAATAAGATTCTGTTCTAATTTTTAAAATCTTCATATTCAAAATACTGTTCCATTTTAGAGCATTCAAAAACCAAATGATGACTGCTAAATGTTGTTGAAAACATTTGTTCATTATTAGATTTTGTTAAATTTTACTGATTTTTATTGGTGTTGAGTGTGCTGCTTATTACTGTATCTAGTTTTTAAGTCTACAATAATTATACAGTAGAGCCTCGAAAACGTGGCCTAATGTGGACCGAAGGGTGGCCGAGTTTGTGAAAATGCTGGGTTATC
>NW_019390961.1:0-2388 GCF_000671375.1 Centruroides sculpturatus
AAATAATATTTGCGTATGGAACTAAAGAGCCGCAGCTTCACATCCAAAGAGCCGCATGTGGCTCGCGAGCCGCAGGTTGCCGACCCCTGCCCTAGCATAATCACAAATACACGACTTGCAGTCTCAGAATGTCCAGGTAAAGTGACACCACCAATATAGGCTATGTGTTACTACTGCTATCAAACATTTTTGAAGGAATTATTGCCGTTTCACCCAACAGAATGACACAATCTTTATGCTGCTCATTTTTTAATAAATTCACTTTAATCTTTAAAAATTCAATGACTTCTGTTAGAATCCACTTTCAAATTTTAAATTTTGTAATTGTCTTTGTAAAATTCTGATTGAAGATAATGGAATGTTTTGTTTTAATAACTCCTCATATCCACTAATTTCACAAAAAAATCTTAATTTCAAAGCTTTTTGAATAGTTTTATTTGACAATTTCATAAATTTAGTTTTTCTTTTCATGGCAGATATTTGATCATTATTAAGAATTAATGATAAGAATTGATATGATTCATTTTCTTCTTTAGCCTTTTCTACTTTTTCCAAAATTCCAATTCTATGTTTCAATGTTCTGATAGTGTTTACATATTTAACATTTCTTTCACATGATCATCTATAGTTGTATAATATAGTTGTTTATATTTTTTAAAATTCTGTTGTAATACAGTATAAATATATCGTTTGTATGTTCTTTAGATAATGTATCATGATTTACAGAAATGTCTTTCGGGTAATGTGGTTTCTTCTATAAATGTTGAAGATGTTTCAAAATTTGTTAATGGTGTAACAATGGCATGAGTAGTATGTAAGGGAGAAGTAACTTTTGCAATTTTTACTTGTTTTAGAACAGTCAAGGATCTTCCTTTTGGTGATTTTCTGTAAATAATTTGTTTTGTGAATGAAAACAAAGTTGGAATAGCATTATGCTTTAATTTCTTCTTCCCATCAACTCTCACTTTTTTCCACATTTGTGGTTCAAAATGAACTTCATACAAATAAGAATTATTTGTAGGTTTCCAGTCCAACTTTTTCTCCTAACAGGATCTCTTGGAAAATATTTCATGGTATATCTTTTGCAGCAGAATTAGAACAACCAAAAACTGAACATCCAGGCATTATTTAAGTGATATCTGCATAATAAAATTAAAGATTATATTCTAAATCTGGATTCAAAATGCATTAAGACACCTTTAATGCATNTCTACCTGTGACAAAAGCAAGAATAAATTTAAATAAAATGACTGATTCTGATTGCTTGTTTTCTTTTCAGTAAGTGATATATTTATAAATTAAAGCAAATACTTAAAAAAGGAATAATACTTATAAAATTTTTAATATTAACATATTTTTAAGAGACGATTTGTTTCATCTGCATTCTGCTTTATTTGTGAAAATGGATCACGTTCACTTGAAATTGATGCATTATGTATTTTATTCTGAAGATTAGTTTATCCTAATAGACTTGATGATATTTCTGTTTTGTTGGGGAGATCAAAAAATAAACTTTTACGATTTGTGCATGAAACAGTAAATATCATATACAATAGCCATTCCAAATTGTTATTGAATATCAACGAGGTAAAACTAACAAGAGAGAAATTAAATTTATTTAGCCAAGTAATAACAGCAAAAGGTGCTCCTTTGACAGATTGTTGGGGGTTCATAGATGGAACGGCACGTCCTACTTGTCGACCAAAAAACACATCAAAGTGTGGTATTCAGTGGCCATAAACGTATAAATTGTTTGAAATTTCAATCAGTGGTTACACCCGATGGTATGATTGCTAATTTTTTTGGACTATTAGAAGGAAGACGTCGTGACAGTGGAATGTTAACCCTTCTTGCCTTCCAACGTTCTTGGTTATCAATGACCGTTTTCCATCTAAAAGAATCTTTTTCTAACGAATCAAGTCCAACTACCCTCTCTCAATCTCTTGAATCCAGGTTTCCCAACTTCCTGGATTTTCCGGGACGAAGTTCGGGAAAATCCAGAACTTCTAGAACTTCCTTAACCTTCGCTGATACCTCTATTTGGTCCCACATAAGAAAAGCTGCAAGGTTCTTCTTACTCTTTCTTGTCGTTTGCTTACCGATAATCCATTTCATTTTCTTAATATAGTTTACTGTTAAATTCGTACGAAGCCTGTCTGTTAGTCCAAGTACTCCTTTGTTAATGTCCTTTAACTTTTCTGGATCATCATTATATAAACTATTCTCAAAGTCGATAAGCTCATGCAAGAGCCTATATTTTTTGTTTTTCGCTATTCTGATAGACTGTCGAAGGCATGCCATACGAATAGCATGTTAAAAAATCTGCCAGAAACTCATAATTTACGCTTTAATTTAATTGTATTAGTACCCTATACTTATATTTAGTAG
>NW_019390962.1:0-2276 GCF_000671375.1 Centruroides sculpturatus
GTATATTAATTTCCTTTCTTAGTAATGTTTCACGTGTTAAACGTTCTGCTAATTTTCCTGATTTGCCTACAACAGCATTCTATGATAGTGAAACTTTCACATCTAATTATTCTGTAATAGACAAAGAAGGTTCTATAAATGATACAGCAAGAATTCCTATTAAATATAATTACACTGTTCAAGGAAAAACAACACTTACAATTAGACATCTTCGTCACTTTACGGAATACATCATTAAAGTAAGTATAAATTTTCTTTTAGCTAAATAAACCAGTTAAATTTTATTAATAATTATTTTTTATTACTTTTACAGGTTAAAGCCTGCCACGGTAATGAGCATAATTCTACATGTAGTGTTAATGGAATCACCACTGTTCGTACTTTAAGCCATGGTAAGTATAAAAAACTATTTAAGAATATGAACAAAAATGTTAGTTTTCAAAATTGACAAATATTAATTTTATCTATTGATTTTACTCCAAAATTCTAATAAAATTTTTGAATCTCAAAACTAAGTTTTTAATTTTGTGGCTTTGGATTAAAAAATTATTACACTAAAATCATTACTCATTTAAAAATTAGTTAATATATAATGCACAGTATACTCTTTAATACTCTTCAAAAAAAGAAAGCAACAGACTAAAGAAATTTTAAAATTTTTTGATACATTCAACACGCATGTAATTTTATTTTTGATTATAATTCAAGTATTATCAATTATTTAAAAACTGTATTTAAAAACATTACACATTTTTTAATGAAATAATTACAAGGGTTTTCGACATAATTTTGTTGTTGTTTAAATATTATAATTATTAATGAAATTCTATTCCACAATTGTAAACAATCAAGTAATAACAATAAAAATATATTTAAAAAAAAATATATGCAGAAATATTTTTCATTTTAAAATGATTCTATAAATTAAGATTTACAATAAAAATTTTATTAGAAAAACTTCTACATATTGTATTTCTTAAATTTGGAATTTTACTAAAGTTTCATTTATAAAGACAAGATGAATATTTGAATATCCTATTTATAGAGTTTCATTAAATTTTGAATTAATATATAATAATCTATTGAAATGAATGAACATTAACTTTTGTTTCATTTGTCTTCAAATTTAAAGAATGAAAACTGAATATTATACCATTTATATATATATTAATAAGTTATACGTTATAATTGTAATCAATATATAATGTATAACTTATATGACAAAGACTCAAACCTCTCTGGATTGATAGCAAAATGTCTGAGTATCAAAACCAAATAAAAGAATGGTATTAATAAAATAGTATATAAGACAGTTTTATAGACAGATTGGTTAATTCTATTCTTGTGTGTGTTTACAAAGTCAAGACATTGTTCAATATAGATGAGCAAAAGACACTTTTCTTCAAAGATGAGTGCTATAGACAAGTAGTAAAAAGTTTCTACGTGGATCATATAAAGAATGAAGTATAGGAAGGACATACAATAGATGAAAATAGCAAAAATATCCTAAGAAAATGACCCTGAAATTTTCAAATTAGTTTGGACATATCATGACTGAGGACTCCAAAATTATTTTTTGAAAGTCTCACAGATTGATACCCATTTCACACTTAACGATGTCATCTTGATCATCTTTTTCACTAGTTGAAAGATGTAATGACCTGCAAAACTGGATAAGCTTTATTTGGATTGTATTGTCACATACAATTCAATAGTTTTCAAAAAAGGATAGGATAAAGAAGAATTAATTTTTATCATTAATTTTGNGAATCATTTTTTGGAAAATATACATTGTTTGAAAATGCAATAACAAAAATATTTTTTTTTAATATGCTGTTTGTAGCATCAATTAAATAAATAGATTAATAAATAAATTTTTCAGAAACTGCCGATAATATAGACCCGAGTACTGTTCAAATCAATGCAGAAAATGCAAGCTCCGGAATAATATATTTGAAGTGGGACGAGCCGGAAAATCCAAATGGTTTAATTGTTTATTATCATATTGAGTACAAAATATTGGATAATAAAAATGTAAGGCGATAGCATTATTCAAAAAATAAGATTTTAAATACAAGATTTTAGTTTTTATCTTATTGTTGTTTTACAGATCGTTCCAATATGTATAACACAATTGCAATATCAACAATATAAAGGCTATCAGCTGTTTAATTTGGATTCGGGTAACTATTCTTTGAGATTAAGAGCCACTTCTCTAGCTGGAAATGGCAACTGGACTTCTCCATTTTTCTTCCACATTCCAGAAAGAAAAAGTA
>NW_019390963.1:0-2312 GCF_000671375.1 Centruroides sculpturatus
CCTTCGTCTTAACTAAACATAAGCCCCAAACAAAATATAATGAAAGCAAAATAAAAGTAAAATAAAAATAAAGCTCAGACTTAGTTCCTTACACCTGTATAAGTGTCCTTGCATACATTACGTGTTTAATGTTGACTGATGAGGGGCTAAGCACCCAAAACATGTAAAAGTACCCATATCAACTGAATAAAGAGGAAAAACACCCAAGTGTTTAATTAATAACACAGTCTTCAATAGTCAAATAATAATAATCATTTTCAGGAATGCATAGATTTTGATAATAGAGTATAGTTCTTAAAGAGGTGATCATCTAGATATGGACACCCACAACTGCCATAAATAATTGGACTATAATTTGGAAATATTAATTAAGAATTACAATTGAATTTGACACTAGAGGGAAGCGTTAGGTGCCATCTCTTATTAAAATAAATAATTATCATATTTAATTAAATAATTTAGATTAATTTTTAAATTTAAATAATTATTAATTTTAATATGAGATGTTGTTTAATGCCTCCCTCTAGTGTCAAATTTATTTGTAATTCTTAATTAATATTTCTAAATTATAGCCTAATTATTTATGGCAATTGTGGTGTCTATTTGTTATGCATTGGGTTTGGCTGGTGTTTATATCATCTGGATATGTTTTATACAATAAAACCTACCCAGATGATCACCCCCTTTAAACCAATCACCCCTGTAAATGACCAGATTTTCTTAGAATAGAATTTTTGTTCCATAGGACATTGTTTTTAATCCTTTTTAAGCCATCCATCTCTTTTCAAGACCAATGACCATGCAGACTCATAATTCTTTTATGTAAAACACTCTCTTTGAGGTGACCCGTTTCATCACCCTGGATGGAGTGATGATATTAAAACCATGGATGTATACAGTGTATATTATACAGGGTGAATCAAAAGTAGGTGGACAGTAAATGATAACATTTATTGAGATTACATATACAGTAGAGCAGGGTCACCAAACTGCGGCCTGTTGGCTGGATTCGGCCCGTGGAGTCATCTCATCGAGCCTGCTGCCACACTTGCCACAAATGAGCTAAAATATAATCATTTGTGACGGACGAAGGGATGAAAATATTAGTTTGACCTTTGGTCATTTTACAATTTTGTCATTTGACTTCGATTTTTTTATCAAGAGCTATCATAAAAATTGTTTTCCACAGACTTGCTTCCTTGTTGAGGATGATCCATCTAGTCATTAATGTATCACCCGGAACTTTCGATAAATTTCCAGTATTGTATGCCAGGCCATTGGTGGCAGGCTCCTGACCTCATGGAAAATCCCCAGAAGGAAAATACCCAATAACCAAGGAGAGTGATAAAGAAATCAAGTCAGTCGTCCTCCGAAGTCCGTCCACAAAAAAGTCGCCTCAAAAGCGTGTTAAAATACTGAGCCTCCATCGATATTAACATATGGATACCTATCGCCCCCAAGTTCTTAACTTATTCTACACCTGTTGGATACCTCCCTCCAAAGAGCTGTTACCCGAACAATTTGAATAAAAAGACCCTNTGTTTATTTCTCTAAACTTTTTCTCTCTCAACAAAAAATTTTTTTAATAATTTATTCCACTAAGTTTGCCTCTTACAATTTCTTAAAATCATCAATGATTGAGTGGAATACAACCACCAACAATTAACATCATCAGATATCAATGGTGCCATTTTACTAAACTATATATGATGTAAATAATAAAAATAAAACAATGGGATCAGTTATTATAAACCTTTAAAATAAAAAGTCTAAATTCTTAAAATTTCTTAAAACTAACGAGTTAAAATTACTCTTTTTTTGTTCGACTTCAAAGGAACTCAAAACACAGAAATGGAAAACTGAAGTTAATAATTACTTCTTACTTTATTCAGACTTTTCATCACCATATGCATTTTGCTTTTTTAGCCTCATCAGTGGTTATTCTGTCTTACATCATCAGCACTCTTGTATTCTATCAACACATCTCAGCATGCATCTATGATGACTCCAGTATCCAAATTGATGGTATTTACATAATTATTAATACAGTAGTGTTCTACAATACGTCTCATAACTACATTTTCTATTTTATACAGTATTTTTACGTTATAGCGGTCAATAATACAATTTTTAACACTACAATGTTGGTACCACGGGGATTCCATTCTTTTCAATCTTATTGCCGCTTCGTGTTCTTTTAATCTTGTTCCAAGTTTCCTTCCTGTTTTGCCGATGTAAAACTTCTTAGTTGTACAGTACATGTACACTGTAACTTATAAACGACTCCTGCCACATCGAAAGGATTCTTCTTA
>NW_019390964.1:0-2262 GCF_000671375.1 Centruroides sculpturatus
TATTTCTGATCTTCTTCAATTAGATAATTATGAAAATCAACATTTACAATTATTAATATTAAACAAATATTCAAATGCAAAAAGTTCTTTTATTATATACTAATTTAGTTACTTTTTTAAATCATTATTGCCAGCTTAATGTTTTCATATTTAATTAAAAGTAAAATGATTTAAAAGCACATTCCAATTTTTAAACACAGCAACCTGAATATTATGATGAAGTATCATATATAAAAATAGCAACTAATACCTGTGGAAGGAGCAGAAGTTTGTGTGAATCCTTGTGCCCCAACTGATGCTGAGTTTGATGCATTGTCACAATTAGAGACATTACCAAGTCCCATTGAAGTGGGAGGCATGGCAGAAATTTGACTTAACGGTTGTGCAGATGGCGTACTTGCTGCTGGTGGAGGCATTGGAGATGATTCTGGCATAACTGTGGGAGGACCTGCAGCTCCAGTCATTGCACCTCCTGCTATAAATCCTTGAGTGCCTGCTTGAGATTGCATATTGCCATAATTACCACCATACATTTTTTGCTGTAAATGCTGTCTTAAATATACTGGAGATCTCATAGTAGCAGAACTTGCAGCTGCTATTACTGCAGCCTGGGCTGCTGCTTGTGCAGCACCTGGTGGACCAGTACTTCCCTTAGGATACTGTGCTGGAGGAGGCATCATATTATTCATCCCATAACCTGTACTAGAAGGAGGGCCAGTGCTTCCATACTGAGAATTCATATAACTGCTAGTTGTACCAGGACCAGCATTGTAACCCTGTGTACCAGTCACAGATGTTTGTCCACTCATTCTACCTACTACAGAATATCCACTAACATTTCCACCATAAGTACTGTTCTGATTTGGTGAGCCATAATTCTGCATGCCAAGAGTTCCCTGAGTACAATGGTAGTTGCCTATTAAAAAAGTATTGATATACCATGTTAGATAATATTTGAGATTAAATATTTAATAATTAAAAATAAAATTAGAAGTAAGGACTGTAAGGCAATTTATAAAGCTACAATCTCGTCACAGTTGATATAAAAACCCTTTGTGACGTATCAGATGCAATAGGTTCACAGCAGCTGTAATGTAATTCATCAGACCCTGAATATTATTAATCTTTGCCTTGAACACCTGTGACTTGATGTAGCCTCTAAGCAAAAAAAGTCCAGGGGTGTCAAGTCTAGTGAATGAGGAGCCCATAACCTAGCTGAGCTCCTCCCAATTCACCTACCAGGAAATGTCACATTAAGATAATCATGTACAGTACAATGCTATCAAACTGGGATGGGGCACTGTCCTTTTAAAACACAATGGTATCAAAAATGCCACCTGCAATCAACTGTATCTCTAACATATCATCAGTTGTAACATATCAACTAATGTTACAACTGATATGTTACAACTGATATGTTACAACTGATGTGTAACATATCAAGATACACTGCACTATTCATTGTGCCTTTCATAAACATGAAAGGCCCAGTAAAGATGACGTCATAGTCTTCATTCTCACTGGGTCTTTTATGGATGACTTGTAGAAAAAACAAATGAAATGTTAGAATTTTCAAATTTTTCTTCTTTCAATCTAAACAAAATACATTTTTTTTAGTTTGTAAGCCATAAATGAAAAGTATAGGCTATAGATTATATTATTTCAAAGTGAGATACACTAAAATTACACTCAGCCAAAATAACTGTTAAATCTAACTATTAAAAGTATTGAAGTTATAATATAATCTTTGTCATTATTCATACTCTGCTTATTATTTTAACCTCTCATTATGAATAAATAGAAAATTTCATTTGCCTTTCTATACCTTTGAAGAAAATCAGTAGGCCTTTGGATCCAAAATGAAATAAATATATATTAAGACTTTTTATGCTAAATATGTATTTGCCATCATCAAATCCAATCAAATTAACATTGGAAATATTCAAAATATGATTCAAAGGTAGGTCTTGCTTAATACAAAGTATTAGGAATTATTAAATTCATGGACTATATCAAGAGGAAAATATTTTTTAACTAGAAGGCTATCTCATTTCAGAGGAACTTCACAATGCTGTATGTTGTATTTTAGTTTGTATTAAGCATATAACTTACATAAACAACTTCACATAAGTTACATGCTTAATACTGTAATAAATAATAAAGCGAAATGATCAAAAACATCATATTACTTATTTATAAGATAGGTTATTATTTCAGATAATTTATAAAAAATTAAAAGATAAACAACTAGAGAAACAAGAG
>NW_019390965.1:0-2259 GCF_000671375.1 Centruroides sculpturatus
TTCATATATTTTTATAGTCTTTTTTGAACGTAAGTCATCATGCAGAAAAGACTCTCAGTTTATTTTGTAAATGGCAAAGAAAGGTAAAGACTAATACAACAAAGCACGATACTGCAGTTCTTATAACAAGGTAAAACGAATTTAAATTCCACTTTACAAATATCATAAGTAACATTTATAATTTTTTCAAATTAGATTTGACATTTGTTTTGATCGAGACGAACCCTGCGATACATTAGGTAAATAAATATTTATTTTAAAAATTAAAATAATTAAAATATTAATTAGTATACTATTTACAGGTTTAGCTCAAATTTTAGGAATGTGTGAACCAAGTCGTAGTTGCAGTATTACTCAAGATATTGGATTAGCTAGTGGATTAATTGTCGCTCATGAAATAGGCCATAAGTAATTAAATAAATTATATTTAAATTAATTTTTAATGAAAAACTCACCCATTCGTTCTTCTAGCAGTTTTGGAATGCAACATGATGGATATGGTAACGATTGCAGTTTTGAAAATATTGGGAAAGGCAACATTATGACTTCCAAACTTTCTCAATTGGGTCATCCCATCACATGGTCTAACTGTAGCAGACAATACATGACAGAATTTTTAAAGTAAGAATTATACAATTTCAGAATAAAAGTATATTATCTTTCTTAAGTTTTATCAATTTTGTTGACAATTATTTAGTTTTTCTTACGTCGTGAAGTTCAGGTCAAGCTGATTGTTTGCTGAACAGACCGCCTATCCACGAATATAATTATAACGAAGCATTGCCTGGATTCCAATACAGTGCAGAAGAACAGTGTAAATCCCAATATGGACCAGATTCGACACCTTGCTATAATTATCCTAAAGTAAGAGAGATATTTTAAAATAAATTACAAAAACAAATGTTTTAATTAGTAAGTTTTATCAATTTATTTTATAGACTATATGCCGTTATTTGTGGTGCACAAAACTAAATGGAGAATGCATTACGAATAAAATACCTGTGCTTGATGGAACCGAATGTATTATGGGTGATGCAATTGATGGAGTAAGTTGAAAAAATTATAAATTAAAGTTTATAACAAAAATAGGATTTTAAATATTGTTCTAATAGATTAAAAGATAAGATATTATTTTTTATGTAGAGCAAATTAAATATGACAGCAAATTTATAATATATATTATACATTTTCAGTTTTGTTACGATGGAGAATGCATGCCCAATAATACAAAATTGGAAAGTGTTGATGGCAATTGGTCGCCGTGGACGGAATGGAGTATTTGTTCTAGAACTTGTGGAGGAGGAATCGAATCTTCAAGAAGATACTGTGATAACCCAAGGTAATTTTGTAGTTTACAATCCCTTTTTCCATCATATATTGTTATTATATAAAATATCGATTATTTGTTTTCTGTGTAGTCCAATGTATGGTGGAAAATTTTGTACTGGAGAAAGAATGAGATATCGATCGTGCAATATATTGGTATTGTTCTTTCTTCTTTATTGGTAATTATTTAAAATAAAGCTATACTGTTAATTATAATCTAATTATTAGTAAATATATTAATATTTTTAGATATTTCTTTCGTTCTTTTTTTTTAGGATTGCCCAATCGACTCACGTGATTTTCGCCATGTTCAATGTTCTAAATTCAACAATATTCCTTTCAGAGGGAAATTTTATGAATGGACACCTTATCCGGGAGGTATTTACAATTCTATTGAGTATTTATGAAATAAATAAGAATATTTGCTTATTTATATTATTTATTTCAGCTCAGGCAAAATCGTGCTCTCTTTATTGCCAAGCCACAGGTTATGATTTTTATGTGGAAAGAGCAACGAAGGTTATAGATGGAACGAAATGTTCTCATAGCATGAATGTGTGTATCGAAGGACAATGCAAGGTAATTTATTTTTATTTATAAATCACTAAAGAATATATAAAAATACATGTTATTAACAGCATGTAGGTTGTGATCGTATTTTGGGTTCGAATGCATCCGAAGACAAATGCAGAGTTTGCGAAGGAGATGGTAGTACGTGTAAAACAAATCGAGGAGAATTTACTGACTTGTTAGATGAAAAAATTGGTGGTAAGCATCACAGTTCAAACGATTTGAAGATTTCAAAATTGTAATTGTAAATAATACTTTTAAATGATACTAGAATATGAAGAAGTTGTAAAAATACCAAAAAATTCTGTTTGGATTTTTGTATCAGAAAAGCATCCTTCAGCCAATTTTTTAGGTATAATTTTT
>NW_019390966.1:0-2272 GCF_000671375.1 Centruroides sculpturatus
ACAAATAATGATAGAAGAAGCCGTCTTTTTATTTTATCCTTTCAATTTTGCAGAAATAATAAAATAATATAAAAATTTTATATAACATTAACAGCGATATTAATTTTCTCGTCTCTTCGAATTGCTTTTTCTATACATCAAGAATTGCACTCCATATATCTCGATCGGATTCTGAATTGCATTTTTCTCATGTTTTTGTAATATATTTTCTACAGTAGCTAGAGGGAAGCAATTTTAACATTCAAAGTAAAATATTGATTTTCAGCAGAAGAGCAAACTTTAACATTGCTACAATATTTCAAATGGACTCGGGCGATGTAACAAGTCATCACACTCACATATATAACTCCGATAACCATATTTAAATTCGCAATTTATAAGAGCGCTTAAAATCGATCATCTTTATTTAATCAGTCACAAATTATCATATAAATTTACGATTTATAAAATTCTTATAAGCTGTTAAACAGTTAATTAAATATTTATATGTTTTACGATTAATATATTTATGATATAACGTTAAATAAATCTAAAGTTAAGAACATTTAATTTTAGTTAATATAAGTTCTTAATACTTTGAATGAAATTCTTTACGTCCAACCACTTCTTGCAATCTTTGTTTGAATTTTATATAACATTAACAGCAATATTAATTTTCTCGTCTCTTCAAATTGGTTTTTCTATATATTTATCAAATATTTCCTGAGATTATTTTTTTAATTATCTTCTGTTTTAAGTTTAGATCCAAAACATGCCATAAATTTCTAATGGGGTTGATTTCTTGACTTTAGGATGGGTGGAGTAGTTTTTCTTTTAATTTATAAAGCNTCTTTATATTTCTCAACAAATAGAAATGAAATAACGCAATTATATACCGTATATAATACGCAGATTTTCAATCGCTTAATATCTTTTAAACATTACGATTTATCTTTATCTGATTTTTTTGAAAGTTTTTAAAATTAAATTCTTTCCTTTACAATAGATCATTTAAAGAGCTTTGTATCCTTTTCAAGTTATTTCGCTCTTTATTGATCATTACATTCTTCCCACAAAAACCAAAGGATTCTGTACTCAACCCCTGCTCACGGTAATGATCCATCCTAGATATTAACTGTTTTTTCTTGCACTAGTTCAAAAGCAATTTTCTTTTATAGTGAAGTTTTATTTGTTTTTTATATAATTAAAATCAATTAAGTTTGACTTGTTCGGTTTTTTTTTCCACGTTTTCAATCACGTCAGTAGACTAAATTGTTTCCTTTTTTCCTTTTTTTTTTTGGAAAATATTTAAGCGTTGTTAGTTTAGTTACGTTATCTCTAAACTTTCTT
This sequence comes from Centruroides sculpturatus, assembly GCF_000671375.1. Lineage (NCBI taxonomy): Eukaryota > Metazoa > Arthropoda > Arachnida > Scorpiones > Buthidae > Centruroides > Centruroides sculpturatus. The sequence goes on from NW_019390966.1 coordinate 1,330, forward strand.
TCACGTCTTCTTTAACGTTTAATTTTGTTAGAGTTCAATGATAGATTCAAGACGTTTTCATAGTTTTCGGCGTATTAAAGAAAATTAAGTTAATGCTAAATTTAATTATGTTATTATAAATATAATAGGCATTATACTCTATTTTTCTCTCGCTAATTTTAAGTTATTTAAGAATTCAGAATGTAAAGAATCGCTCCTTTTTTTTTTTGAATACGAATGAATGAGAAATAAGTTTTTATTTAAATTTGTTTTCCTTTTAAATTGTGCACGAATAGTCTTATTTATTTTTTCGCTGCATCAAATTTAAAAACTGGAATAAAATTTTAAAAGTAACCTATAATTTATAGATGTTTTATATCAACACACGTCAATCATATTTAAAGGTAGGAAAAAATATATATATGTTTAATATAGTCGGATTTAAAAATTGTATGCGACAGTACAATTCGCTCGATATCAAGGTTTATTTTTCTTCTATTAAATAAAATCAACCCCAAAAAAATATCGGTAATGTAAGGGATGATGACGAGGAGACAGAAAATTTATTTTTTTATTAAAATAACTGATGTGTTTCAAGTGAGACCAGGGTAGTAATTGTATATATTTGCCTTCAAATGGTAGTTAATTAAAATAATATATATGATTTTTCTAGTTGTATATTATTTTTTGATTAAAAATAACTTCTCTGTCATCCCTTATATTGCCAATGTTTTCGGGTGTTTTTTGTGCTGTTCTTGTGTGTTTGATTGTTAAAAAAGTTACTGTTGTTGTTTGTCACCTTCAGGCCTTTTACATTGTATAAATACAGTAGTATTTTCGAACAAGAACGTTAATGCATTATCAGATTAATATTGAAATGCAGATCGGGTGCTAGAAAACGTTAATAATACATTAGGAAAATAAAAATAAACTGTTAATTTTTTACTAAGAAGTAATAAAAAGT
>NW_019390967.1:0-2259 GCF_000671375.1 Centruroides sculpturatus
CAAATTCAATTTCATTTTTGGAGTAATCTATTTCGCAATTCTTTGGGGAACGAGCATTTGTTATTACGTATTTTTGTTTGTAGAAATAAATGATTTTGTAAATTACTCGACACTGGGATTTGCCATACTAAGCACATTTATTTGTATTATAGCGGGTTGTCTGCTCTGCTCTCTGGCATTCACGGTAATTATACCGCATTTGTTCATTTTGTTTTTTTTTGCAATGTCTTATTTATTAATACTTTTTTTTATTTCAGATGCAGAATACATTTCAAGACATCAGGCAATTTGCTGAATGTGCCATTGGACTAAAACAAAAATTAAAGGTATAAAATTTTCATAGTTATCTTTACATTCTTTTCTTTTGCATTTGCTGTCATCTGTTTTGTGGTCATCTTAAGACACTCTTTTAATCATTTTTGTCGTGAATTCATTGAGACGAAGGAAGCCGCGTTGTAAAAATCGAACCTGATATATCAAAAGAAGCCTCTATTAAATTTTCGAACCAAGCCTTTAAGACTAACAAACCCTGAAAACCCACGTTAGCCTAGAAAAAATGCCCACAGAGCGGAGAGTCAAAAGTAGAAAAAATGCATTTCATTATAATTCTTATCTTTGCAGATTCTTAATTTCATGAAAAAATTCGGGAAAATCAGTTTAAGTCTTTCGATAGGAGGATTCTTGATCATTGATAAGAAGATCCCTTTCAGGGTTTGTTTATTTGTTCTGTTGCATGAATACAATTTGCCGCTTAATTGTTATCAAAAGGATGTGATAATTAAGTAAATGTTTTATTTCAGATGGCAAGTACATTACATTCTATTTTTTCCGGTCTCTTAAAACTGAAAAATGCTTCAAATAAAGTCCAAAAATGCTACCAGATTTACGAAGTGAATTCCACAGAATTCATTTAAAACATTTTTTACAAAATATTTCAACAAAATGGCAAAGAATTTAGTAAGAGAGCAACGAAAAAATATGAAGAGATTACAGACTATCGCAACGTCGTTCCCTTCATAACAGAGTGACACCATGACACTAGATGAAAGACTAGCGTTCAACAAAAAATCAGAAGTTCTTCAGAAGAGAAGTGTTTACTTTATGAAAGAGATGGAAGAGAATCATAAGTAGCGATCAACGATAAAATAATATAAAAAATACAGTTTGACGTAGTGGGAAGGGAGAAGCAGCAGGGGTCAGCACGAACAAGAATGTTGGAGCTTGTAAACATCGAACATTAAAAAACATTGTGAATATTCGAACTTCAGAGACATGCTCGTGAAGACTCGTATGATCGAACTTATAAGATCATATTTTTATGAAAGATTTCGGCACGACACTCTTAACGCCAGAAAACGAAAGATGTGAATGGTAAACATTCAGAAGAAAAAAGAATTTTGGATGAGAATCTTAGCGAAAGATCAAATTATTTTAGTAGGAAGAGATTAACAGGACGATTAACGAGATCACGAGATGGAAGGGATTCTGTTTTGCAAGTATTATCAAAGAAAATACAGTAGTATCGCTACAGAACCAGAATAATGAATGTTTAATTAAAGAATATGTCCATATTTAAATACATAAACGCGAAGAAAACCCGTAAAACTCCATGTAGACAGTCTAACTACCAGTGAACACTGTTAGTTGGTCGTGGTTTCGCGCTTTTCAACGGACCAGTGACAAGTAGTTTTATAACTTGGCTTGGCAACTGGTGGGCCTCAGAGATGAAATAATAACAAAAAATATAAAACTGGTGTATGTTACTAAAAATATGTATATAAAATTAGCGTTAGAATGTCGGAATTGTCCATTGTAGATAATAGATTGTCTCGAATTTGCGTTAAAAAATAATCATTTCAAGTTTAAAGAAAAGAACGGAATGCTGTGGGGTAGGTAGTTGTATCGGCCCCAACTTGGCAGAAAAACAATAGTTGCAATAGATAATACAATAAAACAGATAAGAGAAGTTATTTTTCATGACAGATATATAGATGATTGTTTTATGTTAATTCGGAAAAAATAAGTATTGAAAATTTAACAAATAAATAAATAATTTACATACAAAATGTGTGTTTGAAATAGAAGGAGAAAAGAATAGATTAGATTATTTAGATTTAACAATAAACGGAGATAGTAAATACAGTATCAATAAACTCATAACAGTAGTAGTGGTTTGACACATACTGATCACAAAATTAATTTCAGATGTTGAATAAATTAAAATTACAAATAAAAATTTATTCAATGAAATTATTTCAG
>NW_019390968.1:0-2282 GCF_000671375.1 Centruroides sculpturatus
ATTAGTTATTAGTGATAATTCAAGTTATAGTCAAATCCTTCTATAGTGATTACAGAACAAGAAAAAACTATTATTGTACAGAGATTTATTGTTATAGTGAGAGTTTTTTTTTAGAAAGTATCACCTTCCACATTTAACATTGTTAGACTACAAATAGTTATTTCTACACAGTCAGACAATGTTAGAATAGAGAAACATGTAGTATTAGTCTCTTCTGGTACAAGATTTAAGTGATTTTATTGCAAATTATTTCTACAGTATATGTTAAACATCAAAATACAAAATCAGTCAATCAGAATCTCCCTAGGCAAAAATGAACTAAGTAAAACTAAACTAATTTTAAAATATAATTTCTTAAAGCAAATGCTTTTTGTAATTATTTTAATAAGTGTAATTTGCAACACTTAGTAAGATTTTTTTTCTTTTCTTTTCATAGTGCTGGTGTTGGTTTTATGCATGGTGTATTTATTCAACATTAAGACATTCCTATACAGTTTCTAAGAGAACTTTATGATAAATGAGTTTAACATAACAAAGTTCTCCCAGAAATTATATGGGAGTGTCTTAGTGTTGCAAATTACACTAATTCTAAAAGTAAAAGAGGCTTTCTTACAATATTATTACTTTTACCTATAATATCAGATTCAGGTTTTGACTAACATACAGGTTTACTATAATTTATAATTTCTTGCAAAAGTTAAAATGATAGATTCAAACCCCCAAAAAAAAGATAAATTGTTCTAGAAAAAGTTAGAACTGGTTTCCTTCGTTGATTAGTGTTAAATGTTATTAAACATTTTTGCTCAAAAGTTAACATTTCAGCTAAAGAAAAACAAAAAATTATCATTTTAATTGCTAAACAAAAAATTTAGTTCCTAATTACCAAAAAAAAACTAAATCTAGTAACCTTGCTTTCATATGTACTCAATCCCACCTTACTGCAGATAATGTTCATGGTGGAATCAGTGTTTTAAGAGAGTACATTTTGTTTCCAAAAATGAGCAGTACTTAATATTAATTAAAATTTAATTTACTGCATCACCATTATTGTGGAGAAAAGAAAATACTGTTTACATTACAAGTACAGTAAAAAACATGTATCACTAAACAGAAATTTATCACAGTAGAGGATATTGTTCAATCAGAAGTTTTACTTTAAACTGATAGGATTTCATAAACTGTAGCAAATTACATTTGTTATCATTATATCTGTTACTGTGAAAGACCAAAGTTAGAGAATGTTGACACATACAAAATACATTGGTAATATACCGAATATTTGGTTATATTATTATATATTCGAACAATTGCCGGTGTGTGTCAACAAGCACAGGTAAGCTTTGGTGGAGGTCGAAATGACACCCAAGAAGCCGATGTTGTCAACAGAGAGGTGACAGTCTGTCACTAAATCCTTTGTGGGTAGCCGGAGGTAGAACAAAGTCATACCTCTTTTCCTGGCAATGGTTTGGTGGAAACTGCCCACTTTGTCACTGGATGGCATTTTTGTTCTTTTGATCCCGTGAGGTGGGGATCAGTTTGTCAGGTCGAGTGGCGGAGGATGAGAAGGCCATCAGTATGGCGTCGGTGATATCCAAATAAAAGACGCCATTAACAGATCAGTTCGTAATTTGTAAAGTTACTTTCCATAGATGAGATTTCTTCTCAAGAAATATCGCTGAGAGAAGCAGCTGCAGATAATTCGAATAGTGGAGGGTAAGGCTATACACACCGTCATTACAAAAAGAAGTGTTCCATGAATAAATGCAGTTGTAAAAGCTAGGGACTCTTGTGCAATTCAAAGTGTCATAACAGTTTAAGTTGTTTCAATAAATAAGATTGTATAAGATTAATCACATAATTTATGTGTAAGTTTATTATTGTATTATTTTCTTTTCTGATTTAGAATGTACTGTTTGTTTTTAGGTTCAACAGTTTATTTACATGTGCTGTTATTTAAGCTTTCTCCTTTTGACATATTAAAAAGTTGCATTTTTGTCTTAACGTAGGCCTAATAAAAATATTTTTATTCAATATTCACCATCAGTGCATGCTGAATGTCGATGTTTGCCGGTGTAAGTGAGAAATAATGATATTTAGCAAATATTTTGTACATATATGAAACAACTGTGTGAATGCTGACATTCACCAGAGAATGTTGACATTCGCCAGATATTGCTCATTCACAGTAACATATTGATAATCACTGTACTGAGATTGACTGTATATAATATTCATATCATATAACATATCTTAATTTATGTTTGTAATTTTTCAAAATCATA
>NW_019390969.1:0-2289 GCF_000671375.1 Centruroides sculpturatus
ACTTTGTTATATATCCTCTGTTATATATAACAGCCGGAAAAGTAAAACTTATCAAATACATATTTATATATTACTTAGAGAAGTCTTTTAACTTTGAAATAAAATGTTTCATGTTCTATCTTTATTAGAACTCTATTTATTGAATCTTTTATTTTGAGGTTACGTAATGACATCAGAATTTCCGGGTCTTTTTCGGTAACAAGTCCGCCCCTGGTCGGAGTTGGAGTCGGTAGATTTTCACGCGACTCCACAGCTCTGGTTTATTCTCTGTATTGTTAAAATTTTATCATGTTTCAGACATATTATGATTTCTATTATACCAACATTCCTAACGGTAAGGTACGTATGATTGTTATTTTGTACATTTCCATTAATGTAAGGTAATGTATAAAAGGTAGGTTCAAAACTAATCTAGATATCATCAAGAAACGAAACTTCTCGAGCTCAATGTAAAAAGCAATATCAATATAATGAATGAAATGAAAAATGAAACGAAAATCGATAGGAAAAATATATTTCTTTGTACTGTACATATTCTGCATCATAAATTTCTATGCAACTTCTTCCGTTTTTCCTGTGATTTTTACGAGTGTGTGCTTCTGCTCGTCATGTGGGCATTGCAAGTGAATCTCACTTATAACTGACAAAAACCTCATGTGACAAAGACTATACCGATTTTATTCAGGTTATTTGGTTAAGTCATCCCATATGTTACTTTTTAGAATACACATCTCCCAACGACAAACATTTTTATCCAGCAGAATCAATGCTCGATAAAATATAAATTTTATATTAATTACAATTTTTGTAATACAGTATAGTGCAAAACACCATAAGAACATTAACATTCTATGTCTACTTCAGATAACATATCAACTAACTAAACTAAATTTATATAACAAAAAATTTAGATAACAAATATTATTCCTGTAATCTAAAAGTATCACTCAAACATCATCTTAAATATCAAAAATTTAAATAATTAATTTAATAAAAAGTAATCTTTCGTTATAAAAGAATTTCAACTTACCACATCTGACAAATTTTCTAGAACGAAGATTCCGTTCTTCTCTATATCCACTCAAAGCCAAGCATCCTCCGAAAAATGTTATCTGATATACAAAATTCAAAACGACACAAGTTGCAGTATAATAACTGAAAATTTGGATGAAGGGAAAAGGAGCCATCATCCCGATGCAGTAGGAAATGAAATTAGTGAGTGATGTCAAAGTAATGGAAACTCCTGCTTCTCCATATGTTACTTCCATGCGTTTTTCAACTGAATGTTTGAAATCAGTAATTCTCCAACATGCTATTAATACGAAAGCATCATCTATCTCGGTAACTAAAATACATGCAAAAGTTNTCTATTTAGCAATTTTCTTAAGATTAAAAACTTATATTTAGTTTAAATATTTGTAATCTATATAAATAAAAATGTAAATATTCGTTTGTTCACAATCGTAAAACTCCGAAAGTTCTTAACCTATTGCTTTGAAATTTTGACACAACATTGCATTCGAATACGCGCGTGTTTTTACTTTATATAGAGATCGAAACCCCTTCCCCGACGGGGAGAGGGACAAAATTAAGTCTAATTTCCTCTTATTATGAATGTGTGTCATACTACCGGGGGTTGAAACTTCCTACCACCAAATAGAATTGGGAAAAATCAAGTTATTGGGAAAAGTCTCTCATATCTCTCATACTAAGAACAAGATAGTTAAGATAGATTTAATGTTGGAATAATCTATTTGTGAGACTGATTTTATTTTATTTTATATTATTAAATGTTGTTATTCCTTTTTTAACTGTCTTTGGTTTTTTCATGGCCAGACATCATATTCCTTTATCTATGCATTCTACACTCGAAATAATTTAGCTCTCCTTCTAGAAATAGCAACAGTTAAGTGAATCGCGAGTTAAACTGCGAAAACAATAGTTTAACTGATGTCAGCATCGTGACGTGATCGAGATCACACAATCTTGATCTTTACTTCCATTCGATTTAGCCATCCTTAGACAACGTGAGTGGTCCGTAAGTTCTGGGTACTTTGCTAATCACTAAAGTAACGGTCCCAGTATTCTCACAATATAAGTTATGTGTCTTCGGACCTCACCAATAAAAAAGCAGAGAGAGAAGAGCAAGTCTTCTATCAATGACAGAAAACAAAACACTTTGTTCTCTTGTTCATTTTTCTAGTTTTTGCTTTTGTCTTTTGATATCTGTCTATTATCCAACATCCATTAAATTTAAATAGTGTCTCATTGCCTAAAATTTACTTCTGT
>NW_019390970.1:0-2257 GCF_000671375.1 Centruroides sculpturatus
GGACCCCCTTAGGTAGATCGCCACGTGCCTTGTTACCTTATACAAACAAATAAAAATAATCATGTTTTGTTAGATTGTGACAATATCAAACGACTTCGAGTCGATCGCGCTGCTCATTAATTGGTAAGCCAGTTTAATATTTTAAATATCTTTTCGTTCTGCAGGCACTAAGAGGGCCTTTTCCTACATCCATCCTGTTTGGCTAGGCCTCTAATAATGCGAGAAGATAATGAATAACTGGGCCCTAAATATACGAGTCAAGCCATGAAACAATTTTCATATTTAAATGTAGAGTGAATCCTCTAGTTTATAATCACAATCAAACAAACAGAAGAGTCGAATGTATATTATCATCACAATGCCAGCATACATAGAGACCTCACTATATAAGTATTTATATTTTAAATGTTAATTTTTAAACTCTTTTTTGTTTTATAACGAAATGTTAACACGAATGCATATAAATTAATTCAAAATAAATTAATAAGCCAGAAGTGGCCGAGAAGATAACACAACTAAATACTGGTAGTTAGGTCGAGACCGACCAACAGACGGGCCACGTGTAGTTTCCGGGTTCCTTCACGTGTCTTAACATCTAAATAGGAGCCAGTTTCCCATCCCCCTCGGCAGATCATTCACGTGTTGCGTTGCCTTATTCCGTGGACCCAACCTAAAATAAATTAATATAACATGGAGAATTTCCGAGGAAAATTGAAAAATAGTGCCATTTTCCCCTCTTTAATTCATAAAAGTATAATTAATTTAATAATGAATCGTGTTGAAAGAATAGTAAACAAATTTAATCCATCTCTAATCAAATCTCTTCTAATTCATCGTCTAATTAATTTGTCAATGTTGTGATTCTCTAAGGGTCTTCTTAATGACTTTGGGACTGCTGTGTAGACGTTAATTACATCACAAATTAATTATAACCTTTGTAATTCCAAGCAGATCTTTAACTACTGTATATTTCATACCAATTTCTTAATTAATGTCACTGATAAAAATGTGAATTTGCAACTCTAAAATCTATATTTTTTATAAAAATAAAATGCTAAATAAATTTAATAAAAATCAAAAAATATTCTCAAATTTTCAAATTAATAAATTCTTTAGAAAAATCTATTAAAATTGTTATACATTTTTGCCCTTGTTCTTGCTTCATTCTGAAAGTTTTAATGATATATAATGAGAAATATCGGTAATAGAAATAAAATAGAATTTCTGAGAAACGTTAAATCAAATTGAAAGTAATTTCATGTATGTACTGTATGTGTGGAAATGTGGAAATCTGTAAAAAGATATACGGTAAAATAACCCGTTTCCTGTAAAATTAAAACGTTGATTTTTCAAGGAAACGTGTCTTAAATATCGTTGTAAATATTCAAAAAAAATCAATTAAAATCTTGTAAATTTGTATTAAAATATACTTATTATGCATTATTTATGTATTCAGTAAAGCCAGGTGGAGGTTTTGCGGGCCTCCAGAAACAGGCCTCTTCAATTATTAACTCCAGAAATTAGTCAGGCCCAAAAATATTTGCAAATAAATTCTAATCAAATTTGTAAGTGCGAGGCTCTTCAGAGCTCGAGGCCTCTAACTTGGCCCTGTTATTCAGTAATAATTACTAAACACTCGCTTATTGAAATACAGTATTTTCTAAATTTGAATTTTAATGTAGTAAATTTACGTGAGAAATCAGTTAATTACAAGCTAAACTACATTACTTAATTGGATTTCACTTTTAATATAAGCAATTAAATAATTCTACGACGTTTTTCTATCTTAATTTAATTATTAACATCATTAGTTATTCTTCGAAATCATTAAAAATGACTTCTGTAAAGTCATGTTTAATGGCTAAATATATATTAAATCGTTCGGATGTTTATCGTTAATTAGCAATCTGTATGTACTCCGAACAATGAGATTGATGTAAGAGATTGCCTAACTGATTATTAGGCATTAAGTTGTTTTCTTTAATGTTTAAATATCATTAAATATCATGCCTATTATAAGGGACAAGGTCAGAATAAAAATCGATTAACGTTATTCAAGATTTAGTTTCTACTGGACTAACAATATCCGATTCAATTACTTTACTTATTAACTTTTATAAATAGGATAAGTTCAAATTTAATTTTTATCATATTTTTACTTTCCTGTCTGTTATATATAATGGAATAAAAGGAGGGGACCATCGGTCAAAAAATGGCCCCCTCCTTTAAGGTTTTTATATTATTGGACTCAGTAGGT
>NW_019390971.1:0-1149 GCF_000671375.1 Centruroides sculpturatus
AACGTAGGGCATACGGCCCTACTAATTATATACGAACTTTCGGTTTTGGACCGGAAGTCACGTTATTTCACTTCAAATATATTTGGATTGAATCGTAATTCTTTACGGTGTTAGAAAGATGACCGGCATGACTTCATTGTTAATCGGAAGAATACGATGTACAGGGCAAGATACTGCTAAATTTAAGTGCATTATGACGAAAAATTTCAGACCGACATTGTGACAATGTCACAATAAATAATTGGTCGTTCTAATTATGATCATATATGCTATTTAGTGAAAATAAAAGATTTTCATATAAGTATTTAATATCTTTTCGTTATAAATTGGCGCATTAAATACAGGGCAAGTGCATAAAAATGGAAAGATACACTTGTAACAGAACTTATCTTTTTCAATATAAAAACGATTTAAATAATGTTGTTCACTCAGCTTCTATATAAGCTTTGATTATTTTGTGATGTATTATAGACAGAAGCTTATGATTTAACAAGAGCTGTAGCTCTGTTGTTTCGAAGGATTTCATTTCTTTTGTATATTTTGAAACAAAATATAAGAGAGTGAAATTTCTAATTCAATTCTTTTTTGATAAAATCTTTATGATGGATGATAAGAAACTGGTTTTTATCAAAACATTATGGAATAGATTCGACTTTTTTCGATTTGTTTTCTTGTTTGTTCTTTAAGGATTATATTAATTTTTCAGTTATTAAACTTCATAAATGATGACAGCATTTGAAAAACCCTATATTCTAAATAAGCTCGGTAAATTCATAATAGGTTTTAACAGGTTCAACATAATCATAAAACACTAAGAAACTTATGGAGGGAAACTGTTTTCCAATTACATGCAAAATTTTAACACAAATTATTTATTTCGAATAAACAGGAAAAATAGTAATTTATAAGTTGCTTGCAAATAAAAACATTTATAGCTACATTTATATAAATAAGCAACAGTAGGGGAGACCGGGGCAACTTCGGCATGCGGGGCAAGTTTGTCAAGCGCTTTTTTTTAAAAACAAATTAAAAGGAGACTTTGGTTATAGGTTAGGCAGTTGAGTTTTATTGGTGGCTTGTTGAGTGTAGTGTTTTTATTGTTCTCCAACAAGCGTAGTTGAATTATCAAGCAAATTTTCATTTTCGTTC
>NW_019390971.1:3632-4385 GCF_000671375.1 Centruroides sculpturatus
ATACAGTAGAGCGTCGATTTTCCGAATCAATTGGGGACTGGGGTTGTTCGTATAACTGATATTTCGGATAACCGATTTATGTACGAAAAAATAGTTTAACGTATCCGATGTTGAAATTTTTCTCCGTTGCGTGTCGCTTCGCGTTGAATTTTCGTCGATGTTAAGCCTAACAAAGACTATTGTATCGTTAAAAATTATTTTTTTATTTTGGACAAACAAAATAAATATATTGAAAAATATAAAAATAATAAAAAATTATACTTCGGATGTTAATTTAGTATCAAAAACGTAAAATATTTCAGTAGTTCAAGACATAGCCAAAGATTGAAGCGCCACAACACTGGTGAAAATTTAAATTTGCCGACTGGAATTCTTTCGGATGATTGACTTTCGGAAAATCGACGCTCTACTGTATGTCGAAATAAATAAAAACACAACTTTTCTTTAAGACGAACAGAAGTTTTAGTGATTTTAAAGCATAAACATTTTTTCGTTAAATTCACACTACTAAATAATTTCAAACCATCAAATTTATTATTACGAAAAACTTTTCACGATTTACTTATTAAATATAGCGTTTCACCACATATAACGAGATCACGATTCATAAAATACATAATGTACAGATTCTTCTAAAACAAGGAAAGTTCTTTTTCAATCCTTACATAAGATTTGCATGTAATGCACTGTTTATATTTCCTCGATATTTGGATTTTCAATTTAAACATGTTTATAAAATGATAAAATACAATT
>NW_019390972.1:0-2253 GCF_000671375.1 Centruroides sculpturatus
TAGTGTTTGGCGACGACAAATGAGTAGAAATTGTATCTGAAAGTGGCTATCTTCTCTCGTCAGTCTGTCGAATAAGGAAAGTTAGTTTTAAAATATTCCAGAATTTTATCAGAATTGAATACAAATGAGAATTTCCGTAAATAAATAAATTTGTAATGCGTTAATTATTTATTTTTATTATTCGTAAGTTTCTTTTACGTCGTACTCAATTAATTTAAAAGTAGCGAAGAGTAGAGTGATAATGCAACTTCTAAAAGCGCGTTTTGAATTATTTATTATCTAAAATAGATTATAATGACGCGTATAAATCAATAAAATTTTGATGCGATTTAAAGAATTTTATAAAAATTTCCAGATTTGAAGGAACCACAATTCGAAAACAAAGTTAAAACGAGAAGTGAATTTTTTATTAAAAAAAAAAGTAATTTTTCATATAATATAATATACTGTATGAAAAATTACTTTATCCAATATACGGTATAATAATATAAAGTATCGAACTTTATATTATTATACTGTATATTGGAATTAATTAGATTCGAGTTGACGATTGGTATTAGTTTAGAAAAATAAAAAATAAGACAGAACGAAAATAAAGATCAACAAAGTGTGAAACTCATTTCATTAAAAGAAAATGCAGAGAGAGAGAGAGAAAACTTCCTTTAATCGATTTAACTAACATTGAAATTGTTAGAGCAAATACAATGCGGATTTTTTTCTATTGTCTTTTATGCGTAATTGCAGTTTTTACTAATTCTCTTAATAGATACAAAGAAAAAATATTTAGAATAATGTTTCATTTCTGTAATAACGTCTGATACGAAACAGAATTACAATTGTTTTTTTTAATAATAATTCGACCCGAACATTTGAGTTTTAAAATCAAACAAATAGCATTTTTTATAAGAGAAAAACTATGGCTGGGCCGAATACAAAAATGGTCCGAATGAATAGCGATAATAAAATATGTACCGAAAGCAATCGATATGTTTAAAAAACATTTTTCATCGTGAATAAGTTGAACGCTGTTTGGTGTTACGGTGATTTGCAACAGGACAAAGACCTTTTGAAAAATTGCCAAATCATATCAACGTATCGAATTTTAAGCAGATTTCTCGGTGTCGCCTTCCGACGTCTTTCAAACCCAATGGCGGTCTTATAACTTTGCAATTGATAAACACGCGGAATGCGTGTCGTCCATCGACGCGCACTATTAATCAATTAACACTATTAACGAGAAGAATAAAACCAACGTTATAATTCATAAAAGAAATCTTTCTTTTCTATAGATCTTATGGTTACTTTAATTACATTAATTTCTTCCGCATACCATCCTTCGAGGCTCTCGGCCGCGGAGTTTTCTATCGCCAGTTCCCTATTCCTAATTTTCTAGGTTTTTTTTAAATTATCCATCCGTCTTTTTCGGGAACTTCTTAGTCTCTTGTCATTTCTTTTATGCAAATATCCTTTGTTTTTTCCACGAGATTCATCTATCCCAGCCTGTTGACTTTAAACTATATTAATTTACGATTATCGTACGATAAAGAAAACTTTTAGAAAATTATAATTATTATAATATTAAATAATTAAAATGATATATTTAATCGTAACTTTTTGCCTTCGGATTTCGTAGTTATTAATATCACCTTAATGTAAAATGGAAACACTGGGTTTACAAGTAAGCTAGGATTCGGGATTCGTACGTTTACATTCGTACTACTTGGTGGAGGGGTAGGATCCGTTATATATTACAACTTAGAACATTGCCACGTCTTAATCCGATCTTAAACATTTATTTTAAAAAAATGTATTAAGTTTACGTATGAAATGATTAAAGTAATCTTTATATACTCGGATTCACATTTTCAAATTAAGTTTAGTGATGATTTATTTGAATACATTTATTTAAAATAATCGCATTAAACTTTTAAAATTTACAGTTAAATATTATTTTATTAAAAAAACTTGTACTTTTAAGCGAAAATTATCCTTTCTTTATTGAAAAGCGGTATGGAAATATTGGAAAATAATTGTTAAAGTTTAGTCGAGAGGTCGTATCGCGATTGCATCTGTGGATATTTAATAATTGAATACTTTAACACGAACTGTACTGTAGATTAACCAATTACTCAACTTAAAAGCCTCAAACTACAGTCGGGTAAAGTGAAAAAGCCCATAAAATAAAGGCAAAATGGTTCCTTTCAAATATATCTATTTTTTATTTAATTAAATAGACAATATATAAAATAAATT
>NW_019390973.1:0-2257 GCF_000671375.1 Centruroides sculpturatus
CAGAAAATCATAAACAAGAGAAGAGAACAGTGGCTACGTCGAAAGAAAGAGAAAATAAGAAAGGAACATCACACCTTTTAAGCACTTGGGAGAAAAATGACTCTAAAGAGGGAGACATTCTAAAGAGGGGGCAGAAAATTCTGACTTCTACAATGGATGGAAGAAAGGAAAATGACACCCGAAACGACAACGTTACACACGTAGCCGCGAAAGACAAAAGAGAGATTGAGAGGACCTTATGGCGAATGTTGGCCGTAACCGTGACATCTCTTCTGCTCTTCACCTCCCTGTGTCTGGCAGTTTACTTCACACGTAGAAATAAGAGAAATTCGATCAGAGAACTGATGTTGAGAAACAGCAGAAAAAAAATGAAAGAAGAAACGGAATTATTTAAACGCAACCAAGAAGCCTTTTCGTTACCCGCCATTTCTTCTCGTAACGCAACCACCGAGGGTAGAGGATCTTTTCCTCGGAGTGCCAAATCCGTAGACGTTTTGAGAGAATTTCATAAATGGGATGACTTTGTCCGAAGGTGACCGAAGAATTTTCTTTAATAAAATTGGAAATTTCTCGCTTTGTACTGTACGTGCATTCGAAAATATAATACATTCGTCGATTTTTCCATCTCAGAATCAACAAAACCGACGGAAAAATCGAGTGTTAGTAATTTCAGAAATTGCCTCGTCCTTTGATACCAAATATTTGGTTCGAAGGGTTATTAATCGAAGACTAATTTAAATTATAATAATATAGTCTAAACGATCTTTCGAGAAGGTTCAAATGCTTAATCGAGGTAGGGAAGACGGGGACAACAGTAACAAAAATCATTTCCGATGTTTTTCGTAAGACACAATACGTGAAAAAGGCGCACACACTCATAAAGTAATATTCTTCTAGTCCATCTCGGTACTTCAACAGATTCCATCACTGTGACTTCTGCCGTGTGCGCAACGTGCCATATCGAGCACGACACTACTTTCTGGAGTGCCATGTGTTGGAAAACGACCGACTCCTCCTCCCACAAGACCACAACTGGCCCTGCTATCTGGATTAATCTAGACGGATGAACTCTACTTAACGCCACAAAAAATCTGAAAGAATCTAATCCATTGCTATTCGACCGTACAAATGTCAAATAGTGCCTTACCTTCGCCATCGGGCCTGTTTTTTCGTACACATCTGTAAATAATTGCGTTTTCTATACATTTGCTCTGTGAGGGATGGCGAACCTTTTTGAGACCGCGTGACATATTGTAAGCATACTTAGCTTTAATTAAAGATGTTTATGCGTGCCAAAGTTTTAGACTTCGAATAACGACATTTAAAAATTAAAGGAATATGCTTTAATTAGAATAAAACTGGTGGAAAAAAATGATGATCGGGTGATAAATCAAAAGAATGATTGAAAAAGACAAATGATAAATCGAAATCGTATGTTATGTTACGTGCCAGATGATTTCTCTTTTCGTGTCATAGGTTCGTTACCCATATCTTAAACATTGCGTCACATAAATCTGTGCCTTTCCGTCACTATGGCGGGGTTATCGAAGAATTCGTTTACGTCAAGTTATGGAAATTCGTGGCACTTGCCAGGCTACTCGGCTGGTGTTTACTAATGAATTGCTGAGAGTTTGGCTTTAGACTTAGACTTCGTACAACTTTCTTTTGTATTTAGTTTCCAATATTGTACGCTTTAAAGTATATTTCGTCTTGGTTTTTTTAACCTTTACAATACAATTATCTGTAAAATTAACTTATTACTCAAAACCGTAGCTACGTGTGTCCACGAGATGGCTAAACTGGCTCGGCTTAGTTAGCAATGCCGTGTGTTATATACACAATACACATTATTTATTAATAGTCCAATATCGATCAATTATTTCATTTATTATTATAATAAAAAAGTGAATGCTCGATTACGATCACCCGGATTATCCCCTGAACAAAATCTTAGTTACTCCACTGGTCACAACGGATATCATCCGTAGTGACATTTCACGTTTAACAAAAATTATACTTCACTAATAATATTGTAAGGATCGGCTGAGTAAACTTCGGGATGTTGATGACTGCGCCATTTAGAAACGAAGTAGCCTAATCTTTACGTATATTGGACTGATTCTGTATGAATAAATCAGGAATTTGAGCTAAATCAACATCACAATGTAAAATCTTCCTTGCAACGAACTTCAAATTCATTGTTCGAATACAATGCTGGTGTTCGGATGACGAAGAAATCAATTTAATTACTAAATTA
>NW_019390974.1:0-2256 GCF_000671375.1 Centruroides sculpturatus
TAATATAATTATGATTGAAATAAAATGATATAAAAATGTATAGAAACGAAGGAACACACCTGCTCGTAGTTTTGTGTCTAATCAACATCTTCCTCCGTGTTACATTTCTAATCGACATTACTGTTGACCTTTGACTTAAACGTGATTTTTACGTGGAAGAACCGTCAATCTTCTATCATATCAGTAGGTTGAATTTCGTTTCGGGGATTTTTTAGAACCCTCCCAACTCCTATACTTATTAAAGTGTCACACCCATTATTTCGGCTTCGTTGGTTAACTTAATGGTTTTTGACACAAGATGGAAACCGGTCAAAAAATAACATGCCTTGAATTTCTATTTGGTATGAAATGCGCAACATTTTTGATATTTCGTGAAATTTTTTTTATTAACTTTAATTTTTTTAATAATTAAATTTTAAAAAAAAAAGTTTAATTAATCGTGTTTTTAATTTTTAAAAAATGATAATACATGTTCATTATTATTTTGTTTATAAATTAAACTCATAAACTATACCCTAGAAATATTTTTCGTGCAATATGTTTAATTTCATTCGCGTTCAGTTTATCATATGTGAAATTTATAAATTAATTTTATTTATAAATTATAAATTCAAACAAAAAAAAACGTAAAAACCAGCAGAAAGACTACAAAACATATAATTTTTTTTTATGAGAAGGCGTGGAAAAGAAGTAAGAATGACTTCTCCCCCCATTTCTTTTTCTAAAGAATGTAAAATAAGGTGTTATTTTCTAAGTATTTTTTCCTTTTTTGGAATGTTGTCTTCTATAGGTATACCCATAGATAAACCAAGAAAATCATTTCACGCTTATGTGAATGTTAAAAATTATTTTGAAGACCAAACTATGTGAAATTTGATTCCTGTTGAATAGGTTTTTGTTGTTGTGAATACAATGTTTTATGTTTTAATATTTTAGATTTATTATTAAATTTGTTATTAACACTATTACAAATTATGTGAAGTTTGATTCACGCTGAATTAATTTATTATTATTATTATTATTGATATAAAAGATAAGGTTTAATGGTTCTTATTTTATTAAGGAATTTCTAACTTCCTCGAACTTCATATAAAAATATAATTCTTATTTATTTAACTACTTCTTTCCTGATATATGTTTAACTCAATTTAAATCCAATAATATAACCACTTTCTTTTTAAAACAGAATTTATATATAAAATAATATATTAAAATTAAATTTTTAAATAATTAAATTAAAAATTATTAATTTAAATTTAATTAAATACTTAGATATGCAAGAATATGTGCATTTCAATGAACCTTTTAAATAACTATTCAAAATAATTATGCGTAAAGTATAGTAGAAAAATTGGTTTCTTGAAAACAACATGGGTTTTGTAAGGCAATAAGGGTTCCATTCTCAAGGGCTGTTGCAGTAATTACTACTGACACAAATGGGGGTAAAAATATGGAGGAAGAGAGAAAGAAAGAGGGTCTCTCATCGATTTGGCTAACCTCGTTCTCTTTAACGTTATTCTTTTCAAATTTGGGATAAATGGTCAATTTTTTCTTCTTAGAATTAATTATATTAAATATCGCACTTAAAAAAAACAAACAAAATGTACACCATATTATTTAATAATTATTTTATATAATTTTTTTATAAATTCAAAATAATGAAATCATTGATATGTATTAAGTATAAAAAAATAACCTCTGACTTTAAAAAGAAACATTCATTTTAAAGAACCNTAATCTCTGAACCTTTAATAGTTTTTTTTTTACTATATCAATTTCTTAATTATTACCTTAATAAATAAAAATTAAAGGCTCGTTAAATTATCCATTAACACGTTCTCATAAGCTATTAAGCCTGGTGTTGATAAGATCGGAGAAGCAACGTAAAAAAGAAAAAAAAATGAAAAGAGAGAGAGAGAGAGAAAAAAAAATTAAATGTGGTGTTTCCATAGTAACATCATTAAATTAAAGAGAAAAGAAATATCACAAAATAAATTGCTTTTTAATAAGTATAACTGCTTTTTTATTGTCCTTCTCGGAATTGGTCCGTAGGGAAGTCATAATGATTAAATAAGTTGGAAAGGAAAAATAAAAAAATCAGTATGAAGTCTTAAAGTAGAGCAATAAATTAAGATAAAATACTATTAATTTCAAAAGCAATCCGTTGTAAGTACAAAACCTCGACAAAAAGTGGGACGATAAATATCCTCCTTTTATATATATATATATATTGTAAATTTTTGTAACTGTTGGATA
>NW_019390975.1:0-2243 GCF_000671375.1 Centruroides sculpturatus
GGGACTCGAACCCACAACTCCTGCTTACCGTGCAGATGTGTTGCCAGTTACGCTATCCAGACCTCCAGCCCGATCTCCTCTTCCAGTATATATAAGCTTACGTTATAACCATCAATGATTAATTTAGAACTACTTTCAGTAGTTCTAAAGTATTTAAATTAATTAATTAAAAATTATAATTATTAAAGATATTAAGAGATGGTGTCTAATGCCTCCCTTCAGTGCCAAATTGGTTGCATAATTTATTTAGTAATTAGCCATATCTAGCCCAATAGAATTTGGCATTGGTTGGAGTCTAGCTCTAAAAAACTGTCCATAACATAAAAATTACAACCTAAACATATATGAAAGTGAATATTTAAGGCTACATTAGCAACAGAAATTTTTGATTAACAGTATAAGCTCCAAAGACTATTTCAAAAGGTATTTGAAATAGTAGATGTTTAGATGAACTTTTAGTGATAGTTGGAAGACAATATCTGTAGTATTACTAAGGATAGTATCATTTTTTGTGATCTATATATCTTGTGGTCTTTTACTGGGATGAATTTGTTAGCTTCTTCATAGTGTTTGTAGTCCTAACCTCAACTTCATCTCCATCTAAGTCTTTGTAACTTGTGCAACAAAATAAGAAATGCAGGTTGAACTTCCTTAATCTAGCAAACGTGGGATCTGGCCATTGTCAAACTATAGAAAATGTCAGATTGCAGAACTTGACCTTTAAGATCCATAAGGAAACCACCTATGTAATTATATGCTTATTCTATACACATATTTTAGTATTATCAAAGATAGAACCATGTTTCAGAAAACAATAAAACTATTAATGAATGCTTTGTTATAACCAAATTAGCTGGAAAGAAATCTTCAAGTATGTTTCCCTATTCAAGACTGAGTTATTCATTTCCATGTTAATTACTATTTCCTTAGCTGATATATCCATGACAATATTATCACTGGAGCCTTGATAAAAAATGTTTTCATCTTTCCCTTTAGAATAATTTTGGGTAGGCATCTTTCTCTTCTTCCTCTGTGGTATCTGTCACCACTCTTGTCTGTACTTGTCACAATCCTTCTTTTCTTCTCTTGTCTGTGTTTTTATGTGGTAGTGGTTTGGAAAGGGCCTGATCACTTCTGGAGTAATTGATGATAAGGAACTCAGTGAATGGTTTGGATTTTTCTGTATCATCATTGTTAGAAGTTTTAGTAACATTGGGTAATCTCAGGAACTTGTTCAAGGCAAGGAGGTTAGTGATGTGGAAAGACAAAAAGAGATTTTCAAAAGCATTCTTATCTACAGGATATGTCAACAACTTTAAATGTTTTCTTGGTTTGGTTTTGAAAATCATTCACAAAAGAAAATCCAATGTTTTCTCAACCAAGTCTGCAATGTCATAATTGTTACAGGTTTACCAGACTTACTGTTTTTGGCATATATATATATAAAGATTACCATTTTATAATTTAGCCATCAGTGAATGAATGATTAATGTAGTCTACTTACTTGTGGCTAAATTGTAGAATGATTTATATAGACCAAAAACAGTACAATATAAAGGCTGAAGCTTGTGTGATGTGTGAGAAGGTAGCATAAGCATGATTACACCATTGGATTTAGAAGGTTGATAGCTGACTAAAATATGTGATTCATGGTTATGCAAAGTTAGTAATATGGGATCATCAGGAGAGGGCTTGTATGGTTTATGAAATGTTTGAGATAAGTCTGCAAACAATTGTTAATTAGACCAACTAGATGGATTTGCATTTATTGAGCTTACATAAGTATCATGTAATACCTTCATTCCTGGATTTAGGAGAACTTTACATACATGGAGCATTTGGGACATATGCCACCCTTTTTTATCTGCCCTTTTCCTAATCTCCAAGGAGAGCCCCAAATTTCATTATCAACAAACAACAGAAAATTTATGACTTCTTACCTATTCTACAAATATTAAAGAAACTAATGAACTATATTTGTCAATGTCCCATTCAACTTTGTTGTATGTTGATCAAAACCTTATTCCTTGTTTTCAAGGCCAAGTTAGCCCTGAGTGCAACCAGCATCACCTTGTGGGAGTGCTGATCTACTGTTGAATCATAGAGTAGAAGCTTCTTGCATAATGTATGATGCTCTTTATTTTATAGGTTGTGCCTCTTCATTTTTTATAGTTGTGGGTCAACTGGAGTAAAAGTGTTAACCTCCCAATCAACTACGACAAGTGCACGTATATTATATTCTC
>NW_019390976.1:0-2237 GCF_000671375.1 Centruroides sculpturatus
TACTTTTTAAAAAACAAACAAAATGAAATCTATTTTTCATCTAGAATTTTGTAAACAAGCTTTTAAGATATCTTTAGTTAAATTTTGTTTGCTAAAAATAGAAGCTGTGGTATGTTATGCCACATTTAACAAAGTAATCTGGCTGGAAGACTAGAATAACACGCTGATTCAGTGGTTTGAGTTTTAATCATAACATGGTTATGTTCGTATAAATTATTCTTAAAGTATTTTTACTATTTAATTAGAATTGATTTTTTTTCTCTAGAATAAATTAAGAATGAATGTGAAAAATATTTTGAAGGTAATTTTCTCGTTTGGGATTGAAGTTAACCTTTTTGGTTTAATGCATTTATAATCGGCATCCTTTTTTAACACATCATCATATCTGTGTATCAGATAATCAATTAAATTAATTTGTTAATTGAATTTTGTAATTATTATTATTTTATAATGAATATTCACATAATAAAATACAATATCTGATATTAATAAATGTTTAATCTTTAGATGAATGAGACACTTTATTCTTAATGTATTGTACTAAATCTAGCTGCTATTTTCTCCAAAATTAATTAATTAAAATAAGGAGATACAATAGTTCTTTAATATCTGTATGTTAAATGTTTTTCTATATATATAGAGGCTGTAATCAAACTGTGCCAATATTTTATGGATAGATTCTAGAGTCATAAATAAGCCTAAAATCTTCTATAAAGGTTTTTTCAAAATCCACTTTGTTTTCAAGATATGGCCTACAAAAAAATACTTTCCCAAATTTCCAGTCAAAATACTAACACTAGAGTTGTCAGGTTTTTAAAGTAATTTTTTTTTAAATACTTCTGTCAACCGACTGAGGTAAGTAAATGTCACCCAAGCAGGTCCTTTATAATAAAGTGGATAATACTGTTCACATTTAAAATTTTGCAGTACGAATTCACTTTACAGTAAAAAAAACAAAATAGTTGAAAAGCGAAAGCTTGTCATGTTCATGTAAATATACTTTGAATAACATTTTGTTTTTTACAAAATTAAACAGGATAATTTACAAGAACTGCCCAAAATTTCTTCTGCAGACAGATATTTGCTTCTTATAAAAACAATTGAAACTCAATGTTCATAACTTATCAAAACAATTTTGCCATATTTTTTGAGGATTATAAATTTTCATTTTATGACTCATTAAATTGTTTGTTTAATGTGAATAAATGTGATAAAATTTACTTAGCTTTCTTCAATTGCAATATTTTATTATAGTATTATATTATTATTATAATAATTTAATGACTAAAGTATTTTTTAAAATACAGTATTACTAATCCAAACTCATAATTAATTGGGTTATTATTCTATAATTAATAATTAGAAACTAAGTAATTTGGTACTAGAGGTAGACATTAGGTGCCATCTCTTATCTAAATTAATAATAATAAATAATTATGGCAAGAGTTTGGATTAGTATCAGTACATCAGGCATCGGGATGTTGATATATATATATATGTATATAAAATATTACTGCATTTTATTATTTAATTTTCAAATATTGTTTTGACAATGAACACAAAATGATTGTAAAACTCAAGTATTTTTATAGTACTGATAAATGATTTTTAGTTTTCATAAAGAAGGAATAAAAAAATTCTCAGTATGCACTTTTTTGACATTTAATAAACATAACTTTTCTAGAATGCAGTAATGCTCTTTACAGTTTTATTAAATTTAAGATGAATATATTATATTAGGAATATTTCAAATTTCTATACTTTTTTTACAATTTATGAAACATTCAGATCTAATCAGAGTTAATAACTCTCATCAAGCATGCTTTTTATTGATGTAACTTACTTGGCTGTTATAGAATATAAAATAGGGAAATTTTGGTGATTGATTGAATTTTGATTCCTCCCCAGTTTTTGCATTTCTCGACATTTTGACACTACAGGAACTCAAAAATGAAAAACAGAAACCTTACAAAAGTTTGTGTATGAGTACATGGCATCATGTATTTGGCTTTTTATCTCAGGATTGGATAAACCAAACTTTTGGAAACTTAGCATGATTGTTTCTGTGTACGGGGCTTTTAAATTATGATAGTTAAAAGTTAAAGTGATGAGGTCATAGAGGAAAGCATGTGTCTTATGAGCAGTGTCAGACTTAGTTTTACTCATTATTAGCATTTACAATTTCTTTAAAAACTCAGTATTACTTCTCAAAAATAAGCCGCTTGCTCTTTCATTAC
>NW_019390977.1:0-2236 GCF_000671375.1 Centruroides sculpturatus
GTTATTTTATTGCTTTCTATGTTCTAAACTGAAAATGTTTAAGTAATAAAAACAAAAGTACTTTTATTTTTGTATTTTTTGAAGTTTTTGAATTATTTAGCTTATGCATGTATTGTTGGCGTTGTATTATTGTCATCTGATAATTATACTTTGCATTTTGACAAGTAAAATCTAAAATTATTTGGTACAATCTATCGGTCATGTTTTGAACATAGAAATCAGAACTATTGATGTATTTTAAGTTTATTCACCATAAAAACAAAAAGTAAAAGAATCTTGCCATGCAGTCATTTCAATATGACTGAAGCTGAGGTTATGAAGAAAACTTCAAAAATTCGAAACAGTTAAGTTGTGATACTGGCATGAATCATTTTACATAGGAATGTTCAAATTCTTAGAACAATATGTTTAATTAGAATCTTTTTTGAATCTATTAAATATAAAATTTATGTATTATTCATGATGATACATCGTCATTGTAACAAATGAAAAAGATTTATCTAGCTTAATAAATTTGTTGCAACTAATTTTGTGAAAAATTTAGTTAAGTATAATTGGAATTTAAAATATTACTTGAAATTTATGGAGTTTTTACGAAATTAATTTTATATTATTATATTGCAGAATTTTTAAGTGAAAGATTTATCATCAAAAATTTGAATAAAAACTGTAACAGTGACTTATTAAATATTTTCAATCAAGATTACTTTTTAATTGAAGTGGAGTGTTAGCAAAGCTTCTTCTATGAGGCTTACAGAATTGTGTTTGTTCTCAAAATCTGTTTGATAGATTTTGATTAAAGTTTGCCATTTTCCATTAATTGCAATGAGAATCCAAAAATGCAATAAAAAAATTGAGGTTCATGACTTTGTTTTCAAGATATAAGGTCATTTCACAAGTGCACACAACAAAGCAATATCACACAAATTGCGCGACTTTGTCATGCGATGTTTCGTGGTTGCAAGCACATCATGCATGGGCTTATGGAATCAAGTTTGTTCTCAAAATTGAATGGATCAATTTTGATAAAACTTTGCCATTTTTCATTAATTGATATGAGGAATTCAGAAATGTAATGTGGGTCCATTTAAGTGTAAAAAATCCAGCAACAAATTGCTTAACTTTCTCAGCAACATTTAAAATCTGGTGGCACTGTCTGTCATGATATTTCATAACAGACAGTGCCATCAGAATAGCAAAAAGCTTTATTTTGTGAGTAGGGATGCGTTTTATAAAACATTGTAAATGCTAATAACGAGTGAAATTATCATTAAGTCAGACCCTACTTGAGATATGACACATGATTACCCTTTATCTCTCCACCCCATTGACGTTAAACTGCCAAAATTTAATAGTATGAATCTTTCTAATACACAAACTTTCCTGCAAAATTTCAGAAATTTTCGAAAGTACAGGAGTTATTAAGCTTCGAAGAGAGTAAACAAAATTATGCCACACACATTAACATCTATACATATAGATAAAAACTGAATGTTTTTGTATTTCTCTATATTTTAAAATTCCCTGAGTCCAAAAATATAAAAATCTTGGGGGGTCATTTTTTTGACAGATTGCCATACTTTCCTGGCTCTGTTAACAAAGGGCTTTAAAGTAAAAATAGGAGTCTATGATGTCTTTGTTTTCTATATACAAAGGTATTGCAGTGGCAATGTCTATGCTCTCTGATGTGACTAGTGTACCTAACAGAATTTAGGCTTAAGGATAAAAAATAAAAACAGTGCCTAACAGAAAATACATGCAAAAAACATAGGAACACAAGTATTGCCATTGATTGCTTTGTTCTTGGATTGTCTCTCTGTACCTGGCCGGTGCAAGGATCATGTCTCCTGTGGCCTGCAGATATGAGGATAGCCTTTTTGTGGCAGTAAGTGCAAAGTTTGCCTGTCCGTGTTTGTCAGGTACTGTACAAGAATCGCCTCTTCTGTGCCTAAAGCTTAGTTCACACTGAGCGCAATTCGCTGGCAAAAGCAAAAAACAGAGCGAATAACCCATCAAACGAGTCATGTTTGACCGGTTATTCGCTCTGTTTTTCACTTTCACCAGCGAATCGCGCTCAGTGTGAACTAAGCTTTACAGGTGCTTCTTTCCTTCCAGCTCCAATTCAGTTCTTTTGCAATATGACAAAGTCTCATAATGTCCTATTTAATGATATAATTAGATTGTACTTTTAAATAAAAAATACAGTTGGAACCAACATTAATAATAAAAAAAAAAT
>NW_019390978.1:0-2298 GCF_000671375.1 Centruroides sculpturatus
TACATAATAAAAATGTTGAAATGAAGTTTTAAAATAGAAAATTTTTTGATTTTTTAATCGAAATTTGTTCTTCGAACACATGTTATTAAGTCATGAAGCATTCAAATTTCATTTCTTAGAAGGCTTTTGACAACATATTGTTAAAGTGATCGAATTTTAGCCAGGTGTACGCATGTATGTGAACTGTCACATTCATATTGAAACTTTGAAATCGTGGCAAATCATACGAATAAGTCATTGATGATAAGTGCAAAAAGTGTCTTTTTTTTCCTACAAAAAGAATCGTAATTTTGCAACTATAAATCAAAATTTACTTCGTTGAAGCTTAATTAAAAAATTATCCAAACGCGTATTTGATTGTAAGCTGTAGTACATAAATGGAGCTTGAATTTAAAGATATTGTTTTAATCACATCTATCTCTTCGAAAACTTTACTTTTTAAAATTAAGACATAATTAAAAAATACACTTTATCATAAAAATTAAAAATTGAAGTAATTTTTAAAGAAAAAAAACAATCAAGAGTAACTTTCTATTAGTACTAATAGGATTAGAAAAATATGTAAATTACCTTTATTCTCATGTAATTTTCTAGCAAAAAAATGAACAGTTTTTTCCATTTGTAATTATAAAATGGTGATATAAAGTAAAGAAAAAAGGGGAATATTTTCCACATTAAAAAAAAAATGGAGAAATTTCTTTCGAACTTTGAAGAAATGCTGTAGATTAGAAACAGCTATCGGCAACATCAAAGTAAAAATGAATCCAGAGATTAGTTTTCGTTTTTGCCTTAAGGTCTGACAAACCTGCAACTTATTTTTTGAGTTTGTTCATTTATTTTATTTATTTTTATTTTTATAGAATCCAACGAAAAATAGGGGACGTCGAATATTACGTAGTTGCAAAGAGAATATACGGCAAATGGAAAGAATTGGCACGTTTTCTGCCGCCAAGTAAGTCTGATACGTCATCGACCATATTTATGATAGTTAAAAACGCAATTTTATTATTTAAGAACGAAAAATTATTACATCTTTGTTACGTTCTTCCTTAAAATACGAAATATTTAATGTTTCTGGCATAGGAAATGTATTTACGGAAGGAGAATTAACAATACTGCAAAGTGATAACAAAGATAATCTGGAGGAGACAATCGTACGGATGCTAAGTACATGGAAAGAAAAGCATCCAGATTTAGCCACTGTTGGCCATCTTGCCAAAACTCTTCTGTCCTTAGAAAGAGCAGACATTACAATACAATTACATCCATAATATTCACAAAGAAACTCGTAATGAATATTTTATTGTGAATACTTTTTAATAATAATAATAATGCCTTCACGAAAAAAAATTAGTATTTAAGAAAACAAATAAATGTTACATGTTAATAAATAAATAAATGATTGTTTGATTTTATACTTTAATTACATCACATAAAGAAATGAAAATATTAGTTATTTAATGTAAATTTTAGCTTTACGCGTACAATTTTAAAATAAAATTTTATATTTTGCTAGATAAAAACCACCGAACACACTACCCTGGTCATGGACTCGTGCCTCATCAATGGGCTGGCTAACATATAATTTTCCGGGTTTTTACACGTGTTTAATTCTCAAATAAGATCCCTGATTTGCGAAAAATTACAGACTGTTTTTTATTAATTTAAATTATTCAGAGTTGTTATTTTAATCATTGGCTTTCTATCGGTTCTGACCAGAGTCGCCTCTCCGATTAACTATACACTGTACTTCCGGTCTGCACCGGAATACACGTGATTTCCATTGCGGAAACTACCTTACTATATAAAGCTATAAATTTGGTGTAGAATTGATCCTTATGATAATTCAAATAAAAAAAAAGTAGTCTAGTAACGAGTTGCGTAACTTTCTCGACTGTTATGAGTTTTTATTTAAAAAATAACTTTTATATTATTAAACAAAATATATAAAATTTCGAGTGTACGGATGAGTTTTATTTAAAAAAGTGTAAATGTTAATAACGAATAAAATNTTAAATAAATTTGATTTCCTCTCTAAACCTATTATAATTACTATTATACGTTATTATAAACTTGAATCGTTATGTATGTTCGTTTTCAATATTTGTGTTTAGAAAAAAATCCAGCAACGAGTTGCTTAACTTTTCCGGCTGTTATGAGTTTTTATTTAAAAAATAACTTTTATATTATTAAACAAAATATATAAAATTTCGAGTGTACGGATGAGTTTTATTTAAAAAAAGTGTAAATGTTAATAACGAATAAAATCTTCATTAAATCCTACCCCTCTCGAGGTAT
>NW_019390979.1:0-2228 GCF_000671375.1 Centruroides sculpturatus
AAATTATTCCAGAGGGCGCTTCCTTGTTTATATTTGTAAGAGGAACAGTTCGTGTAAGTGTAATGATTATTGCAAATTTATAAATAAATTTGAATAGTATAAGAGTTTTTTCCGATAAGAATCATTCACTTGAATGTTAATTCATATATTACATATTTTTCATAGAATTCTAGTTATTGATAAGCATTGAATATGCAATGAAAACTTCAATGGGTAGCAGTTCCGTTTAGATACTTATTACATATTCATATAAGTATATCATTTAACTTAAAGTAACTTCTACTATTAATGTAATAATCAACATCATAAATTTGTATTTTATTGAAGAAACTGGTTATATGAAAACTGAATATACGATTAAATCTGATAATTGTATTTAAATGTACATTAAAAATATTTAAGTTTCTTGATTTGATTTTTTGTTGTTTTATTTCAATATTCAGGAATAAAAAGCAAATTGAAGGGATTTTTGTGCATTTGTAGTAAACATGGTACACAGTAAAGTTCATATTCATGAGAATGATTTCACTACTTATTTCGGTTAATCTTTACCTAGGTGCACCATCATGGCCATGGTCCTGATGGACTCCTCCCAGAGGGGAGTGGTCGGTAGGCCACCGAGTGCCTAACATCACTAGTTATTGATTCACGGTAGTTCCTGAACAAAAGAAAAAAAAAAGACGTCTACTAAAAATATAGTTAATCTAACCTAACTGAAGCAAACAGTCGTGACTGCTGCCATGATGGTGCATGTAGGTAAAGGTTGACCCTTATTTCATATATTTCTAGAGTGATTCTGCAAAGGTAGTTCAATTTTAAAATTATATTACTTGTTGCTGAATCTGGTTAAATATTTTACTTGGTTTTTTAGCTTTTTTGAGTAAATCAATAGAATTCAAAATTTACTCTATTTTTGTCAATAACTCAGAAATCCATGCTGTAGTATAGATGGTCAGCTGCAGATTTTGTGGGGCCTTGGAAAAATGTTATTAGTGGGCCCAAAATATTTATAAAAAAAAAGAACTTTTTTTTTATCAAATCTTAGACATTTGAATGTGTGATCCCTTTGAGTGCAGAGCCTGAGTTTGAGGTCTGAAAACTGACATCTGAACTGGCCCTGTAAATGATAAAAAATCACCATGTTGATGAGAAATTGGTAATTCTCTATTTAGTAGATGTTATAGCAGCTGCTGTACAAAATATACTTGATATGTATAAACCATAGAGTAACAGAATAAAAGAAGGAATCACCTATTCTGTGCTCTGGTGTTTTTTTGGGGATGAAGCCTCTTTCTGCTCAGAAAGCATTAAGAGGCTGGAATATGATGTTAGTATGTTTTACTACTACCTGCAGGACCTGATTACCTATAATTACCTGATTACCTGATTACCTCATAATTTTATGTCTTTTGCTGTGTAGATTTTGTTTATTGTGATTGTTGTGGTAGGGATATGCTGAAAGTACCTTGTCAGGGGTTGATTTGTAATGGAAAATTAGTATGGAAAGTTAGTTGGAGTGAGGATAACCTCAACCTAACCCATGTTCTGGTTTAGTCAGTATCAATGGTTTTGGGGATGTGACAGTGGCAAGTTTCTCTGGTGTTATGACAAATAGTTTTCTATTTTAATATTTGTTATTTTTATGAACATTTAATATTGGTATTTTATTTTATAAATATCTGGAACTGTATAATAAAACAACAACAACAATTTTCTACTGATGTAGTGTTCATTATTATTTTTTTTTAGTAACTCATGTTCATAATATAAGATTTCTTTGAATGTATTGATATTTAATAACCATCCAAACATTTTTTATAACCAATTTATCAAAATAATTTGAAATTGTTTACTTTTTTATTGTTTGTATCCATTGAAAATGAATCAAATTGGACAACGATTCTTTTTCATATGATAATTAATTCTTAGGAAATATAATATTAATGTAAATAACATGTAATTTAAACTTCACCTATTATTCTAGATTCAAAATAACCTGATGATGGCTTAATAAATTTGAAATGTTATTGACTATATAAAAATTTATTGAATTAATAAAACTACTTTTACTACAGAAATTCATTCATTTGATTAATTCTGAGGATTCAAACATAAATGCCGATCAAATGTATCAATTAGATAGCTCTGTTTATTTTTACATCTGTTTTGCCAGTTCATTTTGTTTTTATCTTATATCAACAATTACATTAATGATTCTCTTTATTATC
>NW_019390980.1:0-2285 GCF_000671375.1 Centruroides sculpturatus
ATAATAACAAAAATATTTTAGAAAAATAGCAGAAAATAGAATTATACTTGTGAAAACTAGGTTGGCCTCTTTATTCCTAGACTTATTACACCATCACTAGACACAAGATCAGCCTTACAAAATCAGTTTATTTTCCAAAAAAAAGTATGCATTTCAGACCTTAAGTCCCTCATCAGCTTTTTCTTTTACAAATATTTATGAAATTGATGAGGGACTTGAGGTCTGAAATGTATACTTTTTTGGGAAAATAAACTGATTTTCTAAGGTTGATCTTGTGTCCAGTGATGGTGTAATAAGTCTAGAAATAAAGAGGCCAACATAGTGCTCATAAGTATATACCAAGGCTAGACAAGAAGCATATTATAGAAAATAGAATTATAGAGGCCAATATTTTCATCAATTTATCAAAGATAAATAGAATAATGAATTTTATAGTCATATATGTGTTATTATACATATTTGAATCCATTTGGAAATCACATTTCGCTTATTAAAATGAAAGAAAATAACTTAAGATTTTAATTTATTGACTTATAAATTAATATTCATTTATAGATTAATATGTGGAAAGGAAAGCAAGTTGGTCGAAGACGCAGTATTGTACGAAGAATGAGTAGTTGGTTTCCAGTTATTTTACCGCCGAAAATATATGTTAAGGTAAGCATTTATTTTTTATTTGACTTATTACAATTTACAATAATTAATATACAGTAGAGCATCGTTTATCCGAAAGCGTTCAGTCACCAAATTTAAATTTCCACTAGTGCTGTGGCGCTGCAACCTTTGGCTATGTCTTGGGCTACTCCAATATTTTTTATGTTGGTGTGTGTGTCTTAGCTGGTAGCACTGGCACTTTTGTGTGGTGTTTTTCTGAGGACTGTGTCGGGACATGTGTCGTGCTGGATCGAACATTTTTGATACTAGATTAACTTCTAAAGTATAATTTTTTTGTTTTTATATTTTTCAATATATTTATTTTGTTTGTACAAAATAAAGAAATAATTTTTAATGATACAATAGCCACAATTATTTTTTTTTTTTTAATTTATGTTAGCCTAACATAAATTTTTAAAAATTTGAAGTTTTAAAAAAACTGACAAAAATTCAATGCAAAGCAACATGCAACAGAGAAAAATTTCAACATGGGATAAGTTAATATATTTTTTCCCACATAATCGGTTATCTGAAAAATAAGTTATCCGAGCAATCCCAGTCCCCAATTGATTCAGATAAACAACACTCTACTGTATTCTTTATCAAAAGAAATGAAAATGTACCTAAAAATTTTAGGGTGCAGTGGGCCGTGGGTTGGGCATCCTTGCTTTATCAAAACTGCAAAAAATCTGTGGCTCTAGGGAATTTTTATTAATTTTGATCTGGTAGTCAACATGTTAATAGCATTTATATCTAGATCATCGATAATTACATAACCATTAGTAGTACAAATCAGTATATAATAAAAATTAAGCACATTAAAATAAAAAAACATTACAAACTAAAATAAGATTACTTAAAGACTATATGAAAAGTATAAAGAGCAAAGAATTATTTTAAAATATATATATAAGTGTTTAGTTCAGACAGGACAAAAGTCAGAACTTATGGGAAAAACGAGCCCACCTGCATTTGATGGGCACCTGTCAATATATATATATAAGTTTTCTACAGGAATTATAATAATTCATTTTATAACGATTATCTTATTAAACACTTAAACAAACTTTAAAATAAAACTTTAAATTATACCTTGATATGTAGGTTTATTCATGAGGGCCATACGAGGACAATAATGTTTACCAGGATATCCAGAAATGTGAACTTCTAAGGGAACCGGCCGAACGGAAGGTCGAAAGTTATATAATCCCAACTATTAAAAATAAATAAATAAACGAATAATCACCAATATTATTTTCTATACTTGTAATTTTATCAATATTGTATAACTCATAATGTAACAATAATATCTAATTTGACTCAATTACTTTTAAACTAAATGGAAGATGCGTTAAATCCAAATGTTCAATGTGTATCAAATGTAATCAAGTTTAATCGGTAAATACATCAACATTAAAATTACTAAAGTGAAATCTATTGATTTATAATCATGACTTTTATTAATTATCCCATAATTTTTGTCCCATAAAGTTTATTGTATTCATAATGTAAATATAAGTATCATTAGAGAATAAAAACATTTCCAATTAAATAAAACATGCAAAAACAACTTGTAAGAAAATTTAAAATATTAATTACGAATATAGTTTTAGCTTTGGATTACAAACAAT
>NW_019390981.1:0-2260 GCF_000671375.1 Centruroides sculpturatus
CTAAGGAAATCTGTAGAGAAATTTTTTGGGTTCTTCATTTTCAGAATCTCTATTTTCCAGTTCCACATGAATTCCATGTTCTGCCAGTTCTTGAAAGTCGTTGTTGGTAAGGCTCTCACCAGAAATGTAACTCCTCAATATCCTGCTCATCTATATCTCCTAGTCCTGCTATATCGATTAGGTTGAGTTTGGTCAACCAGTACGATACAGCAATAGGCTCCTCTTGTTGAGAATTCTTGGATACCTTCAGCCATAACTTCTTCCACACTCTGTTCATGCATTTATCAGTTAATTCTTTCTAAGCAAAGTTGATAATATTTCCTATGGCATCCATGATGTTATATTTTTTCCAAAATTGCACCAAACAAACATAGATTTAAAGAAAGTACACCTTTTTGCCATCTTTTGCTGATTGGTTTGTGTTCATAAATAATTGTATTATATACAAATCAATGAAATGCAACAATAATTTAAATCAGCATAAATTTTGAGCTGTTTTAGGCTCAGAGTAGACCGCATTATATCGAATCAGTGTTAAGTGGGTGAACAAAGCTAAATTATTCAAAAAATACAAGAGTAATTCAATTGAAATCAAATGCAATTAATTAAGCAGTAAATGGACTACATAATACAATTTTCAAATGTTTACATTCAGACACAATCAAATCCTGTATGCATTCATAAAACTGATCAATAATACAATGCCTACCTGGATCTTGTTATTCCTTGCAATAAATCTAAAATTAAGGCTTATGTGGATAATCTAAAAAATCAACTATAATCCAGAAACGTTACAAGCTGATCTCAATATTTTAGTTGCTTCTAAAGTCTGTATATCTCAAAATTAATTTATCCAAAACAGTATCCATGTGCTATTCACTATTAAGAAGTCCAAATTATTATACTTTTTACATTAATGAACAGCATATTTAATTATGTTCATATACACAGTGAACTTTAGCGATTTTCAATGAAAAATTAACTTTAAATATCATATTGATAAACTAGTAAAAAATTTAGCTATCAGAAGAGATGGTGGTGTCAATGCTATTTAATTTCATCACAGACAGTTTTGAAATTACTCTTTTTCACAAATTTTCAATCCCTAATTGATTATTGACTTTCTGTATGATTAACAGTACCATCTTTTTTTTTTTTTTTTTTTTTGTATTTAAAAAAATTAAATATACAGTCTGCTAAATATTTTAAATATTTATTTCATTTAGTAGCTCCTTTGTTTATCAACAAAATTTTGAATGTACTTTATAAGGTTTATCCTTTACTTAATAAACTAAGTCATCTATCTTATACCAATTCAAGTGGCAAAAATAAGATTTGGATTCTCAAATTTCTTTGCACATATTAATTATTTCAATCAACTATCATATTATCAGTATTTTAATGGGTTACTTTCTTCACAAAATACTTTTATCAATGTTCCTCTTAGACCAACTTGAAATTTAGCTTCTGTAATTTCCTCATTTTCATCTTTCTTTATCTAAAGAGTCTTTAATTGCACTGTTACAGCAACCTTAAATGTAGAGCTCTTTTTAATTTTCATTTTAAATTTTTTTAAATGTAAGGGTAAAAAATACTTTATAATTTAGCATTATAGTTGTTTTATTATTTATATATGTATTGCATTTATCATATAATTTTTAACTCTTATTTTTTACTGTTTTATGTTATGTACAGTTAGTTTGTCAGCTTTTATATATTTTGTTCTAAAATTTTTAATTATGTATATGCATTTTATTGTTTTAGTGTATTGTTGTTATTGTTTTATGAGGCAAACTACTTATTTTGTTGCAAGGTAGTCATCACATGCTATGTAGCATCCTTTTGTAAATGTAAATAAATAAATAAATGTCTGACCACTGCTGAAATTCCTTTCATTGCATCTCTGATGAGCTCCTGAGGAATCTACAGGTTCTCCATTGGACCCACACAAAGTTTATCTTTAATTTCCCTCATAATGTAAAGTCTAAGGGGTTAAATCAAGGCTGTATAGTAAACATTCAATACTACTTTTAGCCTTTTCTGATGCACTTAGAGCTATCAATCTGGAAGCAAATACTTTGTTGAGGTCGTCAAGCACTTCTTCAGCTTGATGAGATCTGGCACCATCTTGCATGAACCAGTCATCATGAAAATTATCTGTTCAAAAATTTCAATATTTCCACCAGGACATATGTATGTTCCACCTTGTATGATTTTCATTATTAATTACAAATACGCTGATATAATTTCAATTAATTAT
>NW_019390982.1:0-542 GCF_000671375.1 Centruroides sculpturatus
CCCCCCCTTTTTCGTCGGTGCGGACTTACTTTTTTCCGCTCGGGAAGTGCAAGTGTGCGCGAGTTTTTCTACGGCGCTTTTCTTTCGTCGGTGAGTTGGTTTTTCTTCTATTTTTAAGTTACTAAGGTGAATGGTGAGGAAACCTTCATCTTAACTAAACATAAGCCCCAAACAAAATATAATGAAAGCAAAATAAAAGTAAAATAAAAATAAAGCTCAGACTTGGTTCCTTACAGTTTTCCTTTGGAGTTCCTCGAGATCTGTGTGAGTCCAATGTATAACTCCAAAAGAGTAGTGAGTACTGGGATGACATATGTGTTTATTGCTTTAACTGTGTGTTTTGCATTTAGCTGTGTTTTGAGAATCGCATTTAACCTACTTTGGTATTCTTTAATTAATCTTTGCTTTATTTGTGTATGTTCCGTTAGTTTGGCCTGTTGGAATCCTAAATACTTATAGAACTCGCCCTCTTCCATGGATTCAATAACGTCTCCATTTCCAAGTGCAAAATCTTCTTTCTTCAGGATTCCTTTTTCTATGTG
>NW_019390982.1:3476-22839 GCF_000671375.1 Centruroides sculpturatus
TACTGATTTGTCTGTAGAAAAGTTTTTCATTGTTTGTGAATACTTTATTTTGTTGTTTTCGTAATGTACATGTTTTGTATCGTTTGAGTCTACGTGCTTTGGCTGTGAGTTTCTGTTTTAGTGTATCGATGTATTCTGTAATGTGTGTGTTGTGATGTTCATGTTTTGTGTGTGTTTTGATTTTCTTGAAAATGTTTTTGAGTTGTTTCTTTAATTTGGGTGTTATGTTGTTTTTAGTGTATTGTGTCAGCCTGCCTAATTGCTGTCTAATGTTATTTATTTGTGTTTCTATTCTTCTCTGCCAGGCAGGCAGGCTTGTGATAGGATTGTGTTTTGTGTTGTCTGTCTGTGAGTGTATTTTCAGTTCATGGTGTGTTACTACTGTGACTGCCCCGGCATAAACTAATGTATGAATGTCTGATGTATGAGTGTAGAAATTGAATGAATGTAGTTTGGTAGTAAGTGAGTGTTTAAGTAACTTAATGTTTTTCCTACTACCTTTTACGTGTTGATTTTCAGTATTTGTGGTCTTTGTGTGGGATCTGTGCCTGTATATTTAGTGAGTGTTTCCTGAAATATAAGTGAGAGAGTATTAACTAAATCTATGTCTACGTTATCAGTGATGGATGGAGAAATGCCTGTAGTATCATTAGTTGTAGTTGTTGTGTGTGTGCTGTAATCAGTGCTTGTTGCTGGATTATCCTGACAGGTTACGTGATCTTCATTAATGTTAAATGTTTCTGTCTTTTGATGTATTTGATCAGCAACCTGTTGTTTGATAAGTTCAAGTGTTGGTTGTGGGATAAGACTGTTGTGTATAATTGTTCTCTTTTGATCAACATCCCTTTGTTCGGTGACAGTGAGGTGAGGATATTGTTGTGTGAATCTATGGTGTAGTTGTTGTCTGTGTGCTGTCATGTTTGTTTCGAGTCTTGTGATGGTGTAGTAAGTACGGATGATAAACTCGTTCATTTCTGTTGTCCATTTCATCCGTTGGCGTGGTTTTCCAACCTTTGTGGTCTGTGGATGCATTGCCACAGAAACACCAAGGCTAGGTTGATTCCTCACATCTGTTGAGGGCATTGCAGTAGCCATGCTTGGGCCAGTGCTGCTTTCGCCANCCAATACCTGGATATAGAATGGATATTCAACATTTTTCATTAGTTATTGATATAATGATATA
Organism: Centruroides sculpturatus; assembly: GCF_000671375.1. Classification (NCBI taxonomy): domain Eukaryota; kingdom Metazoa; phylum Arthropoda; class Arachnida; order Scorpiones; family Buthidae; genus Centruroides; species Centruroides sculpturatus. Next base: position 4,660 of record NW_019390982.1, read on the forward strand.
ATTGATATAATGAAGTATAAATGATTTTTTCCTTTTATTACAAACTGAAAAAATTTTTCTCTTGTAATATTGATAAAAAAAAATCATGACTTTTTTGACTTTCATGACCAACAGACACCCTGCAAATATGATTAAAAAATATTCACTTCCCATTAAATAACTCTGATAAGAAATAGGTTGATTATTTTGTTATATATCTGCCAGTTTTGAGTTATTATGTATGTGTGTGCACACATTTTATGCAGGGAAATTTGCATAACCAAACCCAAATTTTTTTATTATACATCTTAAATGAACAAATGGAAATCAATGAGATTTTCAGGTAGTATACCACCACTTATGTTGAAGACATTGAGTACTAGATATAATAAAAAAATTTGGATTCAGGTCTGTATAAATCATCCTGTATAAACAGTCTAAAAATATAAAAGTAAAATTATGGGCAAATTGTAGATTTCTTTAATTAATTATACTTTTATTTCTACAACTTAACAACAATTATGTGCAATTTTACCAGAAAGTTTTAAACCTTTAAAACAATCTAAGAATCAATTCTAAAACTTATTTCACATTTTCTCTATTAGGAAATCATTGTATCTCAAGTGTTCCTTCAATATATTCTATTATGTTAAAATACAGCAGCTCATTAAGTACAAAATTTAAAGAACGATTCGTATTAAAAAAAAAACCCACTTCACAGAAAATTTCAAAGAGGAAATAAATAAACTTATATTAAATTAAATTTTCATAAATAGTTTAAATTTATTCTATCTTAATTCCCAAATAAGTAGCAATATCAAATTTTGTATTTATGTTTTATGAAAAATTTACATACGAAAATACTTTGACTGTTTCTAATAAACTTCAAAAATTTAATACAAAGTATTTTTTGTTATTTTCTATTTTAACAATTCTATCTAATATTAAAACTTTGAAATCATTTTATCTAAAGTTCTTTTAAAAGAAATTAAATTATTTAAAATTTAATGTCAAATTTTTCTGCTATACTATGGTTTTTGTGTTTAAAAATTTTATATTATTATACAGGATGTCCCATGTAAAATCAAACCCAGTCTCTGGAAATGATATAAATAAAGGAAAAGGACACTCATTAGAAACTTTATTTAAACATACATAAACTTACAGAAGATGCTGAGGTCATTGTGTATATATACACCAGGCATGTCCAGTCTTTTTGTTTCTCTGGGCCGCACTGGAAGAAGTCAAGGAATTTTGGACCACAAGTATATATAATACTAGCTTTTGCCCGCGGCTTCGCTCGCGTTAAGAAGTATTATTATTAATTAGGTATAGTTTTTGCGGCTTTACTTTCGTTTAGCGTGTGTAAAAAATTAGGGCCTACAAAACTTCTTTGTACAACTATGTACAAAGGGTACNCGTGCATCATTGGTTTACGCGGAAAAAAAAAGGTCCGATACTTTTTGAACAGACCTTGTACCTTCCTCATTCACACATTTCCAAGTATTTGAAAATATTTCCTTTCCAATCAAAAATAAAATATGTATAAAGGTTTAAGGCTTTGTGAAACTACTTTTTTGAGTTTATGCCGTTGAAATAAATAAATAAATAAATTAATTAAAACATTTGTCGGTTTTGTTTACATGTTTATTAGGCCACATGCAACCTGCGGGACATGGGTTGGACACCCCTAATATACACCTTTGTGTATGCATAATCATATTCAGACTGACCTCATGTAAAATACCAATGTTAACAACATAAAAGCTTCTGTAAATACTTTCCTTCAGTTTGTGTTTAGTTCTGAGTTTGGTCTCAAAGTTTTTCTTGTAGATATCCCCTATAAAATTTACATTATTAATCTTTCATCATCTTATTCAGCCAATTTTAAAGGGACACCCTGTATAATAATAGAAAAATAATTTTTTTTTTAATTTTGAAACACTTCTATTATTTATATAATATGTAAAATTTAGATCTTTTGACTCCAAAATATTACTCATTTTTACTAAAATTATTCTTATTAAACTTATCTCTCAAATAGTATAACAAGCAACTGGAAAAATAAAAATACTTTGTTATTACAACTCAAGTAATTTAAAGAAAACAATAAATATATAAATATCCAAAGAATATTTGATAATTCATTAACTTCATAAACTTAGAAAAGAATAGAGATTTTAAATATATTCTTTAATAAAAAACTTACACTTAGTTTAAGTTCATCTTCATCCAACCATGTTTCATATTCCTGAGCCCAATTTAGTATAGTATTATATGGACATATGACCAAACAAGTTCTAATAACTTTTTTAGTAAATTCATTTGTCAATAATGTATGAGTAAAAACAATAACCTGTAATGTTTTACCCAAACCCATACAATGTGCCAAAATGCATCCAGATCCTGGAGTAGAATTCAATTGTTTTAATGATTCTATTGTGCCCTCCCACATAAATTTGACACCTGTGGATAGAAAAAGAAAATGTTTTATTGAATGATATTCTAATTATATCAGATTGTATAATAATACTGATATTCTAGTTATGTTTGCTAATGACTTAAAGAAATTCCAACAATAATTTGAGAATGATTCTCTATTAATTATAATTTATTATTTTAGAGAAAACTCTGTTTTCATTCTAAATGCAATTTGATTTCATTATTCCAACTCTTTTGTGACACTATTCTATATTGCATAGTATTTATAAAATATTTATTATATTTTATAAATACTATGCAATTATACATTTATACTTTACATTATAAATTATACATTTTAATATTTAAATAAAAAACATTTCAAAATGATGTCATTTCACCTTCAGAAGCATCTTCAATAGAAAAATTTATTTATTTCCAAAATATACAAGAAATACAGAGAACTTGAAGAATTAGTCTCACTGTTTATAATATACAAATATATAATCAAATGAAGAGCATACAAAGGTAAATACAAAACTTAACAATGTAAGCAAAGTTTTACACAACTTTACTTTCAACTATTAAAATCTAAATACAAAAGTTTTATAGCTTAAAAATAAAATGCATATCCTTTTTAAAAGCTAACACTGTAAAAAAATGATATATATCATTGAGTCTTTTTAATTCAATTATATGTGGAAATTCAAGTCAAAATGATCTGTTTTGATATTAAACTACGTTTAAAAGTTTCTAGCAATAAGCATCAATATCACATTTTCTCTTCACTTTCTTTTCAATGTCAACTTTTTATACTAAATATAAACTTGCATAGTTTCTATGTTTAATCACTGTAAATGTATAGATCTGAAACTCATCTAAAACTAAAACCTGACAATTTGCCTCTACCCAACAGTTTATAGAACATATGAATCTTGTGGGTAACTATGTCGGTTGTAATACATAAACCTTCAAGGCGCGAGGCCCTTCGGACCGCGAGGCATAGGTGGTGGCCCACGTTGCCTTACGCCGCCCTTGGTTATAGAAATTATGTAATTTGAGTATAAATTATTTATAAATACGTATGTCAAGTTATATTTTTTAAAAGGAAAGTTGCATGTAAATCAGGTGCAACTTTCCCTTTTCAAATTTTTTTTTTTGAAATCAATATACAGTAGAACCTTGATTATGTGGACTAATTAAGCATGAAGGTAGTCCGGATACGGAAAAATCCGGATAATCGAAACAAATACTTTAATTTGTCTTTTAATGATAATACAACACGTTTTCTTTTCAAAGACATATCGTTAATTTTAAAAATAAATACTGTATTTAAATCATGATCAAATTCTCAAGAAACAAATGTTTTATTGAATTTGAACTACTACTGACCAGCGCTAACAGACTAGCTATTGTTTAAAAGGCCCTCTGGCGGCTCAAAAAGACGGATTTTATAAAATAAAAAGCAGTTGAAACTGCATTTTTATGAATAAAAATTTGACAAACTATTTATCGTTTTATGATGAGTAAAATTTTTTCGTTGCGTTCTCGGCTTTTAAGTAATGCATAAACCTTTGAGGCGCGAGGCATAGGTGGTGGCCCACGTTGCCCATGCCTTATGCCGCCCTTGGTTATAGAAATGATGTAATTTGAGTATAAATTATTTATAAATATGTATGTCAAGTTATATTTTTATTACGACACAAAATATATTTAAGAGTTTACGACTACTGTGCCGGGTGAGATGATGTTGAAACAAAAAATGTTATGCATTCCATCACGTACATAAACAGTATCATAATTCACCAAGTGCAAATCAGCAAATTTGTAAAATTTTTGTTTATTTTGAACAATCCGGATAATCGAAAATCCGGATAATAGAGGTCTGGATAATCGAGGTTCTACTGTATATTATAAAAGTAAGTTGTAAAAAACCAAGTCCGAGCATTATATTTTATTTACTTTTATTTTTGCTTTTTATTATATTTTGTTTGGGGCTTATGTTTTGTTAGGACGAAGGTTTCCTCACCATTCACCTTAAAAACTTAAAAATAGAAGAGAAACCAACTCACCAACGAGAGAAAAGTGCCGTAGAAAAAACTCGTGCACACTTGTGCTCCCAAGCGGAAAAAAGTAGGTCCGCACCAAGAAAAGGGGGGAGACCCCACAAGCACAACTTAGGGACTCACTAAACCTTAAAGAATAAAAAACATCCCCAAAATTGTCAAAAAGAATAATGTAAAAGATTAGCAAGTATTGTCGGAAAAATAGGCTGCCAGACAAATAGAAAAAGTTTATTGTTAGCAAATAAGTATGTAAATGAGGGGAGTGATTGCATTCAGAATTGTGACGTCACCTCACAGTATAAAGACTGAACCTCAAGTGAAGACGGACGAGGTGAGCTTCTGATAGCAACGAGCTTGGTGAGCTTCGTAGCAGTGAACGAGAGAGGTGTCCGATAGGATCAAATAGTCCAAGGCGATTTTTAAGTTATTTGATTTGTGAATTGACAAATAGAGAAAGTCTTGATAGTTGAGGAAATAGGTTCCTAGTATATTGAGTTGACAATTAGGATCTTTAATTCATAAGAATTATTGTACATAAATTAAGTCTTTGATTTTATCGAATTACAAAGGGGAATACAATTAAGTTGGAAAATAGATTGATTTGAGTTTTGTCAAGTTGATTCTTATTGACTTTCATTGAATAAATTTGTTATTTGATTTTACAAAATATTGTATATAGTTATTAGAATTATTTATTAAATATTTGATTTGTTATTGACAAACTTTGTCATTATTTAATTCGGTGCATGCTTAAAGTCCAGGCCTGGCACACTAACACGAATCCGCATAAAGTACCCATTAGGGAATGGCTATTTCTGGCACACAGTCGTGTCGATAATCGTTGAAAAAGTCAGAAAAATAATATAGTACTTTACAAAGTGTACAATGTGTATGCCACAAACTCAAAAACGAGTCCAGATATGATCAAGGGAGTTATATGGTGCATCAGCCCTCTATCCCCCATCCATGAAGAAGGTTCCCATTTTCACCTGAAGGGTGTGCTGTTGAAGATATAAGGGCTGGAAGTTTCACCCTCTAGAAATTTCTAGAACAGTCCAGAACATTCGAGAGCATTCCACAACATTCCAGAATGTTCCGGGATGTTCTGGAACGTTTGGGAACATCCCGCAACATTGTGGAACATTCCAGAACACTCTCGAATGTTGTGGATTGTTCTGGAACATTGTGGACCATTCAAAGCCTTTTTTGTATGGGTGGGACTACCCACTAGTGGGGGTATATAAAGCAAGATCCGTCATGGGTTCAAATGTCAGTTTCTTATCAGTGACAAAGGGAAAAACCGAAAAAGAAGCAAAAATTCCAAAGTAGTGCAGTGAGTGAATAAAAACAAACAGTAAAGTGTGAGCAGTCAAAGTGATACAGTGACTGAATATAAATCGAAAATAAAGTGTGAAAACTGTGTAAAATGTACTTAGAATATTTGTTAATAAAAAGTTGATTTGATTTATATTTTATACAATGCCCAAACTTAAAAAAGGAAGAGCTCTTGCCAGTTCTGAAACAAAACGGCAAAAACAAAAAGAACAGCGAAAAAACAAAACAGTCAAAGAGCGCGAGGCACGTTTTCGTTTCCAATGAACAAGAATGAGCACCGTGAGAAGCAGAGAAACCAAAGAACAACAAATTGAACAAATTGACACAATCTTATAATAAAAAACTGCGAACACAAGCCACCCATGCAAATATCACCCTATGAGAAGCGCAGATGAGGACAAGTAAACAGTGCAACCTAACAAATGAAGCATTCCACTACGACCCAACAAAAGAATATAACAAACACAAACATGTTCTAATCAGAAAAATGGATAACATCTGCCAATTTTGCAACGCGAAAAAATTCAGTGGAGAAAACACTAAGATTCTGTTGCATGAATGGAAAAATTTGATTACCACCACTGGAAGCAACATACCCCAGATAACAAGATGAAAAATGTTGTTTATAAACAAGTATTGTTAATAGTAAAAATATGTTTTCAATAAAATTTTTTTACCTCATATTTTAAAGTTTATCCTTTTATTCCAACTACCACACAATCTCATATCAACTTCCTGAGCAAAACCTGAATTATCTAAATTTATACGAAATAATTTGAATTAAGTTAGTTTATAGTTAATCAGGGCTGCTGGCCCTAAGTTTTCTATATCTGGTCTTCACTCCATTCTCAAGATTAAGAAAGGATGGATGGAAAAATCTACAGATGAATGACAGTGGAAATCTAAGGTCTGTAATTTGGAAACAGTAGACCAATGAAGTCTATACTAAGTAACTAAAACAATGAGAATTATAATTCTCATTTTTTCAGGTTCTTAAGTTTAGTGCAAATTTCAGAAATCAACAAATGATGGTGTTAAATTATGGTTTGAATGTACAGTACATATAATTTGTTTGTTAATTTGCTGTTCATCATTTCCTAATTTATTGATTTTATATCTGCATACTATTTGAGTAATGTACTGTACATACTTAAAATGAAAATAATTAATATTTTTGTTAGATTAGTGATATTTTAGCATTATTACATTTCCTTCAAATAAACAAGCAATTATAATTAATACTAGTTCACTAGTTTTGTACATACAGTATGATCTCTTTATTATGAAGTTTAAAAGACAGAAAAAAAAAAGGCAGATATAATGAATATTTTGGTTCATGTTAACCAAATTCAATTCAAACGTGATGTTTCTGTCCCTCAGCAAATAACTTAAAACACAGCTGTATTTTAATTAGGATGGTATGACACTGTGCTGAAAACATTAATCAAAACAACTAGAGTACATAGTTTCACTAATAAAGTTGTGATATTTTATTAATATAAGCTATGTTTTAAAGTCAGTTGAAAATGAATCAATATGCATTTGCATTATTTTTCTCTTATATGTGTTCTTTACAAGATCATTTAACTTGTCAAATGAAATGACTCAAAGTTCTGGCACTCAATCAAACACATTTTCCAGCACTGCCAGTGCATTCTCAGCATATGCTTATGGCAGTAAGCTATAACCTGCTGCTTCTACTTCACCATCTATTGCCTCCACTTCATTTTCTCCTTTGATGTTACTGTCTTTTCTCACTAATTCTTCCTTCATGGGAATTTTGCTGGTTGTCAACTCATTATCAATTTGGATGTAGTCTCTAAAATCAGACTAAAGAATTAATGATTCCTGTAGAGTTGTCCGTTCTTCTTCAATGATCTTCATAGCCTATTTCTGGCCCATCTTCCACATCTACTTTAAAACAAAAAAATAAAACAAGCCTTCCTAAAGCAATTGAAATTCACTTCAGATAAAACTTTTTCTCAGGAATAAGATCCATTCCTTAGTGCATTGAGAATGCTCCATTATAAAGGCAAGGTATTCTTTGTCTTCTACATGACACACTAATATTTTATCAGTCATCCTCAATAAATCTTTCAAATGATGGATTATGCTCTGGTCTAGTAACTACAACAGAGATAATGTGTTTGCTGGAAGATAGAGTAGCTTTATGTTTTCAGAGACGTACCTTTCAGTATGGTGGGCAGTACATTGGTCCAAAAGCATATTCCTTTTATAGTGTGCCATCTGCATCTATCTTGAAAGATCTGTGTTTTGACTTAAGCTATGGTATTTACAGTATGATCACAAGGAAAGTATTGTGGCTTATATTTTTGAAGCACCTGGGCTTCACTGATTTGTCAACAACCAAAGATTGAAGCTTTTCAGTCCCATCCATGTTGTTCCTTACTCAGCTTTCCCAGAAGACTTTCCTCTTTCACAGCAAAGTCTTATTAGGAAGCAGCCTACAAAACAATCTCATTTGTACTAAACATATTCCTTGCTTCATATGAATTTAAAACGGATTTGTGACCTGTCTTCCAGTCATCCACTGCCTCCTTGTTAACCAATACTGACTCTTCAGAAACACAGTGCCATGTTATACCATGTCTTTGCTGCAAATGATTTCAATTCATAAGTATATGAGTTTTATAAAATTTAAATTTGCTATTGGCTGTTTAAAAGTGTTAAAAATCCACTTGTTGATGACATATGTGATGACCAAGTAATCTGGTTTTAAGTTAGTTGTTCCCATGCAAACAATTGACATGCAAGTTTGCAAATTTTAACAGATATTTTAAAATCTATTTACTACTACCTAGAAAATTTCAATCATATGAATAGAATCAATTTTATGTTATTTCCATTTTTGTTCATCAAAAATCGTTTTTACAGTAATCTCCATAGCATTACTATAGCATTACTATATATTAACACTGAAACACAAATTTTGTTATATTTTTGCTTAATTAATTTTATCACAAAAATGGTTGAACCTGCAGGTGTTTAATGACATCATGACTTCCTCACAACCACATGTCTGAATCATCTAACAATTTGTTGTTTAAAATTGCTGTAAAATCTCTAAACAAAGTTGCTGTTTCTTTTACTGTATTTGAAAGAAAAAATTTACAAAATTATAAGACATAAAATATAAAAGTCTTTTGTAAAAACTAACCTGAAAACATTGCATCCAACCTTTGCTGCAATTGAACCTATCTACACACAGCCTAAGTCTAATAACATCAGTCTTTTCTTTCATCATTGGCCCAGAAAAGGGCATGTTCAATGCAGACATATATGCCAGAACCATTCCAGAAGGCCATCTTCTAAACTCTTAAATTTTGCTCTTCCAATGCATTTTCTTTTCTTAGTACTATCTTCTAAATGTTATAAACCATCAAAATAGTATTTTGTGGCACACTAAACTTGTTTGCTTCTGTTACTTTAAGCTTTCCTACCTTCTTGATTTCGTCCACGATTTTAAGTTTCATCTCTAGTGATAAGTCTGTGTACATGCATTTTACCATTTCCAATCATTTGCAAAAACCAGCACTCCTGCTTAGTCTTTTTCCAAAGTGAAAAAGCATATAAGACTAACATGCATGGGCTGCAGACAATAAATGCCATGACTAAACAAAGACTGAACTTGACATCAAAGTCAATGTCCACTTCAGACTCATGACATCTTAAAAGTTATGGTATGTATTACCTTTGTATTAACAAACCTGAACAGCAAAACTTGCATATTCTGGGGACCATAACTGCACTTTGTATTACGTATTAACTGAACAGCTTTACATTAAAATTCCTATCTCTGCTCACAAGACTGGAAAATTACTTTATATTGGGACGTTAAATAGGTTCTCGCTGTTTTTTCGTGAAAATTAATGCTGTATTTAAAAAAAAGTCGTAAAATGTTGGAAAAACTATACGTCTTTTGAGGCTATCCAAGAATCTACCCATTTTTTGGCATCTTCATAAGAATGGAAGTGCTGCTCAGTCAGGCCATGTACTGTACCATCGTTCAGAACAAGTGATAATCAGAAGGAACAATGTCTGGTGGATACGGCGGGTGGGGTGGGACTTCCCATTTAAGCATTTCCAGGTAGGTTTTCACTGGATGTGCAACATGTGGCCAAGCATTGTCGTATTGCAAAATCACTTTGTCGCGTCGATGCTCGTATAGCAGCCATTTTTCCTTCAATGCTTGGCTCAAACGCATCAATTATAGTTGATAGCGATCTCCCATGATGGTTTCGTTCGATTTGAGCAGCTCATAAAAAACAACACCCACCCGATCCCACCAAATGCAGAGCAGAAGCTTCAAACCATGGCTTTGTTGACGATGTTGATGCATGGCCGGACTTACCCCCACAATCTTCTACGCTTAGGGTTATCATAGTGTATCGACTTTTCATTGCCAGTCACAATACGATGCAAAAAACCTCTCCTTTCCTGCCATTGAAGCAATGGTTCAGACATGAAAACATGCCATTCAACATCTCTCGGCTTCAACTTGTACGGCACCCAATGTCCTTGCTTTTGAATCATTCCTAATACTTTCAAATGTTTCGAAACTGTTGTGTGATCAACTCCTAATGATTCTTCAAGTTCAGCTAGTGTCTGACATGAGTCTTCATGAAGTAATACCTCCAATTCTTTGTCTTCAAACGTTTTTGGTGCACCAGAGTGTTCTTTATCTTCAACATCAAAATCATTATTTTTGAAGCATCTAAACCAATCTCTGTGTGTTATTTCCAACAGAGCATGGTCACTATAAGTCTCAACAAGAATTCTGTGTGCTTCAGCTGCAGATTTTTTTTTAATAAAATAGTGCAATAAAATTCTCCGCAAATACTCTTTTTTTGGCACGAAACTCGACATATTTAACACCATGAAAAAAAAGTTGTTTACACTTCGGAAAATGACATATAATGAATTACACGCTTGCTTATGGTACTTCCTTACAGATGCACCACCATCTTAAACTACACACATGCAGTTCTGGTAATGCCATCTGTTGGAAAACAGTGAGAACTTATTCAAGGTCCCAATAATAAACAGGACTTCGTATTATCCAATATCAGATAAAAGAGGTATACTGTATGTTTTTTTATTTAGATCTAAAAACATTATTATGAAAATTGAATTACCTTCTACTTGATGAGGTTTCAGTTTAACAATAAGACTTGGATGTACTTGAATTATTTCTTCTTTGTTTTCTTCATCAACTTCTAGAACTAGCTTTTTAGTTACACACTCTCCAGTCTCAGTAACTTCTATAACAGTGTGATTGTACTAAAAGATGACAATTTAATGTTAGATAACTTCAATTTATTCTCAATATATAACAATTAAACTTACTACTTTTTGTCTTTCTAAAATACGCCTTTTTCGTTCTAGTTCAGCTTGGGCAGCAGCTTTAGTTTCTTCTCTCAACATTTTATCAGATATCAATTTTCTGATATTTTTTCTTCCTTTCCCAATGGGTGTATCTCCTTGATCTTGATTCTAAAAATGAGCATATTTAATAAAATTCATAAAACTTTTCTGCTAAACTAGAATTTTAACATAACTTCAATTTATTCTCAATATATAACAATTAAACTTACTGCTTTTTGTCTTTCTAAAATACGCCTTTTTCGTTCTAGTTCAGCTTGAGCAGCAGCTTTAGTTTCTTCTCTCAACATTTTATCAGATATCAATTTTCTGATATTTTTTCTTCCTTTCCCAATGGGTGTATCTCCTTGATCTTGATTCTAAAAATGAGCATATTTAATAAAATTCATAAAATTTTTATGCTGAACTAGAATCTTAACATAAAAAATCATATATTTCTAATAAAAATTTGAAATACAGTAGAGCGTCGTTTATCCGAAGGTCGGTTATCCGAAACGTCCGTTATCCAAAGGATTTCCAGTCGACAAATTTAAATTTTCACCAGTGCTGTGGTGCTGTAATCTTTGGCTATATCTTCGGCTACTCAAATATTTTACGTTTTTGATACTAAATTAACTTCTGAAGTATAATTTTTTATTGTTTTTATATTTTTCGATATATTTATTTTGTTTGTACAAAACAAAAAACTAATTTTTAACGATACAATAGTCTTTGTTAGGCTTAACATCGACGAAAATTCAACGCGAAGCGACACGCAACGGATAAAAATTTCAACATCGGATACGTTAAACTATTTTTTCGTACATAAATTGGTTATCCGAAATATCAGTTATACGAACAACCCCAGTCCCCAATTGATTCGGAAAATCGACGCTCTACTGTATTTCCAAAAACATAAAGATCTGAATTGCTCAGTAGTAACTTACTTATCAAGTTAATAATCCAAAATATCATTGTTAAGTAAAACATAGTATAATAAAAGTAAAAAATACATTAAAATTTTTAAAACTGGCAAACCTCTGAAATAATTTGAACATCGTCATCACTGTTATCTTCAGATGACTGTGACATCTGTTTTATTCGTCTCCTTTTTTTCATTTGTTTATTATAACTTCTCACTTGACTTTTCTTCTCTGAAGACACATCTGAATCACTGTCAGTACTACTTTCTTTTCTTCTTTCTATTTCATCATAAGATGATATTAATTTTCTTTTAACTTTCTTCCTACAACAGAAATATTTGTATATTTATCACAACAGACTACACACACTATATGTATGTACATACATACATAGAGTGGTCTCAAATTACAAGAGAATTGCATTCTACACAACTTGTGTATTTTAAATTTTGTGTGATTTAAACACAAATTTTGCCATTCAAATGTAAATGTCATGCTTGTATTCTTCAAGTATGCAAGTACAGTAGAGTGTCGTTTATCCGAATCAACTGGGGATCAAGATTGTTCGGATAACTTATTTTTCGGATAACCGATTATGCACGAAAAAATATAACCTATCCCATGGTGAAATTTTTCTCTGTTGTGTGTCACTTCGCGTTGAATTTTCGTCGATGTTAAGCCTAACATAAACTTTTGAAAATAATAATCATGGCTATTGTATCGTTAAAAATTATTTCTTTATTTTTTACAAACAAAATTAATATATTGAAAAATATAAAAGCAAAAAAAAATTTTACTTTAGAAGTTGATCTAGTATCAAAAATGTTCGATTCAGCACGACACACAGTCCTCAGAAAAACACCACACAAAAGTGCCAGTGCTGCCAGCTAAAACACACACACCAACAAAAAAAAAATATTGGAGTAGCTCAAGATATAGCCAAAGATTGCAGCGCCATAGCAATAACAAAAATTTTAATTTGCCGACTGGAATGCTTTCAGTTAACAGACGTTTCGGATAACTGGTTTTTGGATATACGACACTCTACTGCACTTTAATAATAGTATAAAAATGAATAATGAAACATGCTATATTAATATATAGTTTCAACACAACATTTAAAATAAATAAAAAAGTTTTCCCAAAAAGGAATTACAGTAAGACCCTGCTTCCTAGTTCCTAGACAACAAAGCGCTAAGCAAAACAACACTAATCGAGGTCATTTTAACATAGAGTAAATAGGGATACGGAAACACGTGACCAAAAGTAAAAAAATTTACTTTAATTTTAAGTTATTTTTATATTTATTTGCATAATAATATATGTTAAATAACACAAACATAGGCACACAAAAATGTAAAGTTCATTTTTTGTAAGGAAAATCCTGGTTTTTCTGAAATTCTTATTTTTTGCGATAAAGTCCTCTAGTTTCATTTGTCACCATTTTCTTTCTTTAAGCAAATGTCGGTAGCAGAAGATAGCATCCAAAATGCTCGTCTTGCTTTTGCACTCCTTTCAAAATCTGGGATTATTTGCTACAATTTGATCAATAATTTTGGTTATCTTACCAAACTTTTACTGAGGAAACCTGTACAAGTTCTTTGGATTCTTTGTTTTCAGAAAACTCTGTTTTCCTGTTCTACACAAATTTCTTGTTCTCTCAGTTCTTGAAGGTCATCGTTGGTAAGGCTCTCGTCAGAAACCTGCTATAACTCCTCAATATCCTGCTCATCTACATCTCGTAGTCCTGCCATATCGATTAGGTTGAGTTTGATCAACCTAACGATACAGTGATAGGCTCTTCTCGTTGAGAATTCTTGGATACCTTCAGCCATAACTTCTTCCACATTTTGTTCATGCATTTATCAGTTAATTCTTGTCAAGCCAAGCTGATATTGCCTATGGCATCCGTGATGTTATATTTTTTCCAAAATTGCACCAAACAAACATAGATTTTAAAAAAGTACACCTTTCTGCCACCCTTTTCTGATTGGTTTGTGTTCTTAAATAATTGTATTATACAGTAGACCCCCCTTATAATTACGATTCCTATAAAACTGCGAAAAAATTGCGACGGTATCTGTAAAAACCCGTAAAAACTCCTATAATTACGTAAAACGTCATCGGGCAGCTGAACTACTTTCCCGCCGTCCGTAATTACGGAGAGATTACTATCATCTGTACAGTATTATATATAAATTACATATAAATTAGGTACTGTACATATAATTATATATTAATTATATATAAATTAGGTACTGTATATATAATTATATATTAACTTATTGTAACTTTGTTATAATTAAATATATAATTTCCGCCGTCTAGCGTGGCGCCACGCTACGGAGATTTTACGCTAACTATCGTCTGTACAGTATGTAAATTAGGTACCGTAAGTCTAATACAGTACTGTAATTTTATACATTTCTTGTGAAAGAAACATTTCTTATTCAACGGCGATTAAAATTATTTATATTAATGATGTCTCCAAAGTTCTACGAAGTTTTCACAGAAAAATAAGTTGTTAGAAATCGGCCGCTATTTGCTGAGCTGTTCCGCGACGAAAACAAGCTTTAGCAATGGGGATGTCTAATAGTGCACACTCGGTAAGTAATCCTACAATTTTTTGTTTATAGCGTAGTTTATACGGATTATTTCCAAAAAAAAATATACATATTTTGGAAATGTTGAGTCGGATTAGTCTAGAATCGATTAATTTTATGGAAGAAAACCTTTCAATCAGCCGTAGTCCGTAAACTTCACACGTGTCGGGCTGTGATTGGAATGACTCGTAAGAAATTGAATTCCTAAAAAATGGAACGTATCTATGATCTTATAGGGGGGGTCGACTGTATATGAATCAATGAAATGCCGCAATAATTTATATTGGCGTAAATTCTGAGTGCTTTTTTAGGCTTCGATCAGACTGAGTTATATCAAATCAGTGTTAAGCAGGGTCTTACTGTAATTCTTGAAAGGTTCTTGAAAACAAAGAAAGCAAAGTGTACGCTGAGAACATAATTATTACTTGAAAGTAAAAAGCCAATTCAAACAGATAAAAATAGATAATGAAACTTTAGCTCAGCAGATCTAAGTTGCATGTTTTAGTTTGTTAATTAATAGAAGTCTTACTGTAAATTAGAAATACAAGTTGGACAAGGAAAATTTTGTATTAACTCATCAGTGACCATGTGAGATGATGCCAACACATAAAGAGAATAATTTAACTATTCAAGAGTTCATTGCAATATGTTTTCAAATGGTTTGTTTCAATTGAACAATGTGTTGTATGTTAATGTTACAATAAAAGTCAAAAAACATAACTGCACTATGCACATAATTATGAATTGTAAACACATTTCAAAACATATGTAATTTGAAACTTCTGTGTATATATGTATATAAGTAATTAATTTTGTTATTTTGTATATTTTAATGTATGTTTATGTTTTAAGGTTTTACACATACAATATTGCAAGATAATAGCCAGGTAATGTAAAAGCCACTGTGTTTAAAAACCAATAAACATTTAAATGTTTTTGACTGTACACATCTGATGTATACATGTTCTGTCTGTACATTAATTAAACACACAGAACATGTATACATCATGTTCTGTGTGTTCAAATGAAATATCTGTTTTTAGAACACCAGAATTCAAATGTTTAAACTATTTAAGATCTGAAGATGGAATGACAAATCTTCTGAAAATGTCTTATTAACAAAATCTGTGTATGCTTAATTCCTATTATAATCACATGGAGCAATCTTATCCTCCAAACTACTTGCTTTTAAATTTCTTTACTTTTTTTTTGTTTTAATGAATGCATCAATTAGTTATTTCATTATTTGTAAAAAATAAATATTAAAACATCTCTAGATAAAAATTAAGAGTTATAAATCAAGAATTGTTAAGCATGTAGAGTTATGATAGTATTGTTTTCACAAAAAGCAATACTCATGTATTATTAATTATTTGCTTCATTTTCCCTTCCTACCAAGTTACTACCTAGAATGACAGTTCAAACAAGTCAATGGCAAGTAAAATTAATCTTACAATATTTTACATGTTTATACATATAATGTAATTACAAATGAAATCAGAAAACTAATTCCACTTACTTAATACTATAAATGGAAAATCATTTTATAGATCAATAAAAATAATAAAATTTCAATAACTCTAATGATTATGATATATACCAGAGGTCAGCAACTTATGGCATAAGTAAACTTGATGAAAAGTGTGATAATTGTAATCCCACATCAGAGATGGCTAAGAACATTCACATATCTGGTAGTGTGACACAGACAGTGACAGCAAGTGTCTTCACATAGAAACTGTTTAGTTTTACAAAAAGTTCTTACATGGTCTGCTGATTAATTACAGCCCTTCAATAACAGTTCCTTTCAACATAGAGGAGTGATGTGGTTTCAGTCGTCTGGATGTTCTTGTCAATGGGTCGTAGCCCCGGGACATGCAAGAAGGGTTCCTGAATCAGCAAAGTTGGCAAGTAGATGAAGGTGATGTGATGCTCAGCACAGTAGACGGTGCAAAGGGAGAATGGCTTTGACAACATGATTTCAAGATTTCAAGAGGCAATCAGTAAGACCCTTTGGGTCTTACTGATTGCCTCTTGAAATCTTGAAATCATTAAGACCCAAAGGGTCTTACTGATCATTAAGACCCTTTGGCTCTTACTGGAAATCAGTAAGACCCAAAGGGTCTTACTGATTGCCTCTTGAAATCTTGGTGAGAGAGGCAATCAGTAAGACCCAAATCAGTAAGCCTCTTGAAATTTTGGTGAGAGAGGCAATCAGTAAGACCAAAAGGGTCTTACTGATTGCCTCTCTCACCAAAATGACACACTGCATTTTGTGTACAGAGTCCATTGACTCAATGTATGTAAGTGTACAGTTTACAGAAAGTAATTTTGTCCTTGAAGATGGAGGATTATATCAATCTCTGCCTTCAATTGGCCATTCTGATTGGTTGATCCCCTGTAATTTGTGCTTTCAGAGTTGCTGGTCCCTCATTACTAAGCATAATGGGATTCTGACTCAGAGCACAAGAGAGGTCAATGCAAAATCAACTTCAATCTCCCACCCAGAAATGGTCAATCTGGGGACTGCATTCTTTCTAAAATTTATGACATTGGCATCACATTCTACCATAAACAAAAGAGTGTCTGAGTATAAACATTCCCCCCCTGCCATTAAACAAATACATTTTTTTCTCTAAATTAACTAATTTTTATGAATTTCATGATGGTTCAGACCTGTCCAGGACCTCATATAAATGTGGCACACAGGACACTTTTCACTGGCACTCTGAATAGAAATGTAGTAAAACTTATGTTTTAATTATTAATTACACATTTAAATTGAAACCATAGTTCAGTGTAGGCATAGTACTGTACATTAAAAACAAATCTCTTGTTTGTATACTTATATTACAGTGCATGCATTTGCACTCCATGTCCCCAGCTACATATTGTGCATGCGCTTCACATTAAGAATATAATTCAATTAAAATTTAACTTCAAAATTATATATTTTTGAAGTCCATTATAACTGAATAATTTTGATAATATATATAACAAAATTGGTAGAATCATGTCAGTATCCAGAATAACACTATAACTTAGGTCCATCAAAACATTGCTGAAAAGTTGCCAACCCCTGGTATATATATATTATATTATTAATACATTTTGAACTTTTATGAAAAAGTTAAATTTAAAAATTAGAAACTAGACTAAAATGTTTAAAAAATGAGAAGCTGAAGATGGAGTTAGAATTAGCAGTTGTATGTACTGACTTCACAGCCAAGATATAATTACTACATCAAGCATCATTTTTTGAAGACAGCAAATAAAAAATTATTTAAGATATATAACATGTATATCACATACATAAAATATTCATCAGATTACAGATTTCTTTCACTGCAAAAATAAACTTGTCAAAACATTTATTTTCCACATCTGATATTCAAAACATCAATAATATTCTTCAATAAAATTCTGACAAAAATGTTTTCCTTCATTAGCACACTATTAGATACTAATTAC
>NW_019390983.1:0-2236 GCF_000671375.1 Centruroides sculpturatus
TTGACTGATATGTTAGAATAAATAAAAAAATAATGTTTTATTGAAATCTTTTTATTGAAAGATACTAATATTTTGGTTTCTGCATTGAACAAATCGCCTGGATCACTTTGATGGGACATTGTTACAGAAGATGGTGGTTTTTGCACTTGGATCAATGTGGCATGCAAATTTACATTTTCTCCCATGTATCAATGTGAAAATCTGTAATAAAGGAAAAATGTCACCTGGATCAGTTTGGTTCTACTGTCCCCATATAGTTAATCAAGGTCACCTAACCTTAAGCTTTCCATAACTGGTCTCGACTTTCATCTATCTAACTCCGTTCGCAAGATTAAGGAAAGATAGATGGTTGGATGGATGACAAGGTCTATAATTTTTTCAAATTGCAGTCCAAAATTATGATTAAAAATTTCAGCCCAACATTGTGACAACATCACAATAAAGAACTGAACATTAGAAAATTAAAGTTCATTTCATCAATAGTTAATAAGCTTCAGAAAACAGTAAAGAAAAAAAATGATAAAGTTGTACAAAATAAAATGATCAAATTTTTTGAAATGTCAAACTTTTGTATAAATTTCAAAAAATAATAAAATAGATTAAATGCTTTTAGATTAATTTATTAAAAAAGAAGAAGTCACAAAAATAACTGTTTTGTTTGAATACTTTCAGTATTGCTTAAAAAATAATTTATGTATACTATTCCATTTTAAAAACTGAAAATGTGAAGAAAGCCCAAAATACACTTTTTTTGGTCTACCCACAAGTTTCCAGAGAAGGTTCAGGTATTTTTGCCATACTGTAGCACCACCATTAAGATACTGCAAGATCTAGGTAACTGCAGGACTATAGAATTGAGAATATAATTGATTTTGAAATAATTAACAGAAATTTGTTCATAATGACCACTTTGTTAATTATAACGGTTTCAATATTTCAAATTATAAAAAGTATTTTCAATCATTTTTACACAAGTTTAAATTTTTCCTAACAAAGAAAAAAAATCTAGCAATGAGTTGTGTAACTTTCCCAGTCTTTAATGAGATTTTATTTTAAAAATAAACATTTGTATTATTAATCAAAATAAATAATTAAAATTGTATGTGGTGCCATCTGTTATAAAGTTTTTATAACAAAATCTTATATGTTTTTAATGATAAAACAGTAAAATAGTTAATTTTGAAGGTAGAAAAGAGTTTTATAAAACACTGTAAACGTTAACAAGTAAAATCTTTAATATATCTCATGAGGGGGTCACCCTCATGAGATATATCACGTGACCACCCTCTATCTCCGTGACCTTTCACAACCAAAATTTAATAGCATCAATGCCCTTTATATACAAGCTACTGTGCCAAATTTTGTTTCATTATCTTCACCCTGTCTTGAGATATTAAGCCAAATAAACACTAACACATGCACACAGAATTTTTTGTCTTTTTTTTTTTTTTTTCTTTTTTGGGGTTNTTTACTTTATTTCAGCAAAAAATTACTACTACTTTAATCATTAATGAATGGTATCATTATATACTATAGAATCTAAATTATCATCAGTCAAAAAGCAATAATGTTTTTTATGTATGAAGAGAAAAAGCAATATATCCAAAATGTATTTTTACTAAATATAAAATGTAAATTTAAAAATCAATGTTTGTTAATGAAATGTATAAAATTCCAAATAAATTTGTAAATGAAGTTAACACAATTGAAACTAAATAAATATTTTAGTTTCTTTCTAAAAAGAAACTATTTAAAAAAATCATAGACTAATATTTGTAATGTAAAAAATACTACAGAAAGAAATTTATAAAATAAATATAAAATATTGTAAAAATAATCAAAATAAAAGAAAGACAATACATTAAAATCTAAAAAACAAACAGAATAATATAAAATGCAATCTATTTTTATATGTAATTAATAAAAACTGAATATAATAATTCAATTCTTTAAGAATGAAAATATAAATTTTATTTCTGATTGTTTAATAACAGTAATTAAGAGACTGGACAAGTTTCTGGATTGATATTATTATTATTAGGTTTTGCACATTAGTATTTCTGATATTTATATCATAAAATAAATCTGGATTTTTAACTAGAGGAAACATCATTCATTCCATAAACTAATAAAGTGCTGAATAACAACCTTCTCTGTTTATATTGTCAAAGTGGTTATTTTATTTACATCATTCTGACCTCAAACAGCCTAGCATATAATATTTTTTTTACATTTG
>NW_019390984.1:0-2217 GCF_000671375.1 Centruroides sculpturatus
ATAAATTTTCATAATTTATTCAAAAGAAAAATTGATTTGAAATTGCATGAATTTTAATAATAAATCTCGAAAAATATTTACACATTTTTTGCATTTCCCCGGTATAACGCTACACTCGCACTGGCGCATAAAACTCCCACGGGAAACATTATATCGGGGGGGTTGCATGCACTTTATGGTACTCGGCACTACGATATTTTCATGGTATACCATGAAAAAGATTAATTTACCCACTTAGAAGCTCGTATTAATGAGGTACCCGTTTATAGTATAACAGATTATGCTATTTACTCCATTCTTTAGTTGGACACACCTCAATTTTTTGGGTATATTTGACATGATTATATATTGTAACACTTTTCTGTTTAGTTCTCTCGTTGTTGAGGAGTGTTGTAGGGGTAAGAATACGAAGTAAACTTGATTTTTTTTCTTTGTATATAAAAATCAGTGTCGATAACTATCGAAGAACAAAGACTATTCATCTCGATATTCACCGATAAATCTTCATTAACGAGTAAATTTGATATTCACAGGTAATTTTTGTTTATAGACGAAATTACCCACTAACATCACGAATTACTGCTGATGACCCTAACGTCAATTGCTTAGAGGAAATTTATTTCCTCTGAAGCTTTTCTTTTTTCTTCTCTTCTTAAACCAAGTATCTTTAGAGCTTGTCTAAATAATTTTCATTGAAATTCTTTACGCTTCACGCTCCAATTTAATTCCGTAATAGATAATCATTTGCATCAACCGTTTTCGTCATGTTTCGGTTTAGCGCTATCCTTTCTTTACCTCTGAACGTGATACTAAATAGAAGACTTCGAGAAATTCGCGTTTGGGGGCATGGAAGTCACGTGATTTGAAAGGAAGTGGCGTGAAACAAACCACGTGACATCCTTTTCGAATGACCGCAAATTTACTATTGTACTTGCTTGCGTATAACCCGCAGAAACTTGAGTTCGATTAATAAAACAAAGGAAAACACACAATTGTACTGTACAACCTACCAAGGAAGGACTTTTCATAGTAAACTGGCCCAATTTAAGTGTTAAAGACGTCAAGAAAACCAGGAAATCTCCACGTGAACTCGACACTAACCATCAGTGCTATTTCTATGAGGAAATAGCCCCATTTTAGGTATTAGACAGGAGAAAAAAAACCCAAAGATCTTTACGTTGTGAGGAGAGAACCGGCGACAAACCATCAGTGCTATTTCTACGAAAATCTGACTTCTTTTTAGGTGTTAGACAAGCGAAGAACTCAGAAACATCCACGTGGTGAGGAACGAAATAGTCGCGGGTTAATACCTCGGCAACTACCCAAGTTTAGCAGTGTTATTCACTCGGTACTTAAGAATATAAATACTGTATAACAATAGAATTACTGTAATATAATTATTTTTCAGGCAGCATTTTATACCGCTTGCCAGTCAAAATACAAAAAAGAAAAAAAGTCATTAGGGGAAGGAAAGATCCTTTTTCTTTTCTATAAATGCAATAATCATTAAAGCGAATCAGGAAATTGATTGGTTGATTCTTTAATGCGTATAAGGCTTTATTGCCTATCAATTTTGACCGTTTCGGATGGACCTGACCTGAATGAATGACAAAGAACAGCACGCGACAGGAACTTTTATGGAAAGACTTGAAGAGTAAAATCGAAGATGCGTGATTTATCGAAGAATTATTAATATCTTCTTAAGAATTAACCGAAGTTTTCTTTAAAATGCTTAATTTTTTGTCAATTCTGTAGTCACGAATGCTTGGCATGTACAGTACAGTACAGTACTTATAAACAGTAGATCTTCGATTTAACGACACTCCCGAAATTTAAGCGTTAGACACTAAATCGAGTGTGGCGCTAAACTGAAGATTGCATATAATAGTGAGGAATATTAGGGTATGAACTTGAAGCACGAATCGAAGATAAAGATACTTACCATGCTTATTCGTTGGCGCTTTAAAGAATGGCACTATTTAGAAGTACACTATATCGAAGCTTCACTGTACTTTTGTTATGCATTCATAAAATCTACTTGTTATTTTGGTTCTCGTGAAAATATGTACAGTACAATACGTAAATTAATGGGTACCATACAAGGCATTCAGCACATCAGTACAATGCATTTACTGGTACCAATGAATATACATATCATACATAAATTAATGAGTACTATACTTCTTCGTGAGTACATGAATACCACGAGTACCTTAT
>NW_019390985.1:0-2427 GCF_000671375.1 Centruroides sculpturatus
TTTGCACTAATTCATTTATATTAATTTTTATTCATGGAATTAGTCTTATGCAATAATTTTGTGGAGATGTGTGTATATATCTAGTTACATAAAGACATATTATATTCTCAAGCAGCATATATACAAGCATAGACATATATAACAGATTTTTGTTTAACGGGACAAATATCTCTCATAAAAATTTATTTTACTGTGCAAAATTGTAATGAAAATATGTAGACAAAGCTTAGGCATTATTTAAAATGTAAACTATTTTTATTAAAAAATTTATATATAGTTTTATATAGATAAAAATATAATACAGGTAGCCCTCGGTTTACGCCGCAGTTCCGTTCCTACAAAAGCTGGCGCAAATCGAATCGGCGTAAAACGAACCCATATTTACAGTGAGGTATAGGGTTAGGTTCTACATAAGTGAAAAATAAGCAAATAATTTTGTTTATTAATACAATATAATACAAAATACATATAAATTTTTAATTTTTAAAATGTATTTTATCATAAAATAAAGTGAAATGTTTTTATTAAAAAATTTTAGTTTCGGATCTCTTACATTTTTCGGAAAAAAGTATCCATCTTTAATTGTTTACATTTTTGTTTTCTTTCATNCCATAGTTGAAAGGATACGTTAACCCGACATAGAGCTACTGACGAGCAGAGACACTGATTGGTCGACCACCGGTCGCCGTAGTGCATATGTAAGGTCAGTTTGAGCGGGAAAATTGAAGGTGGATAAGGAGAGATAGATATCGTCTGGCTAATAAAAAAGTATCGCCTGGCCAATGAGAAGTAGATTTGTCTCACTAATGGTAGTTTGTGATCGCTGGAACTGCTACTGCATCGTAAGGGTTTTCATATACAAACTGATATGGGATACATTCATTGGCGCTAAGGATTTGGACGCCATTTATTGAATTATTAAATTTGATAACTTGACTCGTGGGTACCTAAACATTTAATGTTTTAATATTAATTTAATGCAAATGTATACATACCCAATAATATTAAACAGAAAAACTAAATATATTCAATAAAAATCTTTGTTTTAACGAATGTACAATGTCGCGGCTCGGGAAATACGTCAACACTGAAATGAAAATCAGTCTGGCATAGGGAAAATTGGAAAACTACAACACAAAAAGGCAAATTGCATAGCGGCGTTATCGTGAATCGGCGTAAATTGAGCAGGCGTAAACCGAGGGCTACCTGTATAAGTACGGTACAAATTATCTTGAAAATTATTTATACTAATATCCAACAATTAATCTTTGTAATCTGATATCTTTGTTTCCATAATCTGAAATTTTTATTTAAAAACAAAATTTCTGTTCTATAAGAAAATATTAACAATATACAAATTAAATACAAACATTCAATATTTTATAATAAAAATTCAAACATATATAAACACACACAAAATAATTCATAAAGTTAAAGCATTATACACAAAACTACAGAATATTTTACTACAAAACATATTGTTATATCACATATATTTTCAAAAACTATTAATATCAATAATTTTATTATATACCATTTGTTCTAAGTTCACTAGTTGTCCATCTGTTTTGGCTAGCATTTGCTCTGCAAATCGTTTCTTTCTCAGCAGTAGTTTTGCTTTTCTAAACATTAAAAGTTAAGGATTACTAGAAAGTTTCATGTTTAATTTATACAATTAATTTTATATTACTTTAAAATAAAATTTTTACAATTATTATTATTATTAAATATAATTTAAAATAATAATTCATGATTATAAAAGTCAATTAAAAAAAAACCTCTGTCCTGTGGACACTGAGAGGCCTAAACATCCAGGACAAACCACTCTCTCAAACACTCCTGAGTTTCCTGCTCCAGAGTGTCTCTATTGCCTATTCCAGTCAATGATTTTTATTTTTTGATATAAACAATGATTTTTATTTTTTGATATAAACAAAAATAATATAATACATATTTTTAATAAATTGAAGATTTATAAATCTGTATAATAATTATACATGTAATTACTTTCTGAGTTACTTAGAAGTCAATAGACAGATCAAACTGTATTATTGTATATAACTTATGGTAGTATAAACCCAGTAGAAAATTGCTAGAACAAAAATAACTTTTGCATAACTCATCCCATCATATATTCCATGCTTATGGAAGTAGCCATTGCTCCTTAGGCATAGGTTTATAACTACAATTTAAATCAGCATATAATCTGTTCCCACAAAATAACCAGCACACCTTTCAAATTGCCTTTTACATTGTTATATGTACAAAAATATGGTAAATATTTTTCTCTAGTTTCTTTTATTTTTTAGCTTGATTGAAGAAGTTACCTTAATATCAGAGTCCATTTAGATCTGATGACCCTGATTGTAATCTGAGAAGAATTACTTTTTGCATACGAATTCATTTGATTTATAGTGGATTTAAAAC
>NW_019390986.1:0-2235 GCF_000671375.1 Centruroides sculpturatus
TTCGGCGTTCACGTTTTAGAGATGAAAACTTTGGCCGCAACCTCGCTAATAAGAGGAACAGCCTGCTGCTCCGAAGGATCCTTGTTCGAATCTGGATAAACTCAGAAATCTTGTATAAGTAAATCCAAATGCATCGGGCCTTATTGCTGACTATTCAGTTGTCTCTGATTATGACCTCACCAAGAAGTCGATGAGGGATTCAATATATTGAGGCCCTGGTTAAGTTTACGGTAGACACGAAAGAAAGCACCAAAAGATTAAAGTTAAAACGATCAAATTTCATAAATATCACACAGAAAATTAAAAAAGGATTATGAATAATTCATTTTTATAATGTTTAATACTTTAAAAAAAAATAAAGATTTATAAATTATTAATTAATTTATCTTTTTTTTGAAAATATCCGGAAACTACTACACCATATATTACCGTTGATTAAAACATAAGAATTAATTATATAGTTTATTAAGAGTATATTTTAACCTCTCTTTTATATTTAATGTTATTATTAATTAATTTTTAAAAATTTATGCTACTTTAAATCTGTTAGTCCTGAAGTAAAGATCTAATATGGAAAATCATAAAATGCACTAAGAAATATTTTATAGACAGCCATCAAATTTTTGTGTAATGAAATAAATGCTTTATGAACAGGATTTTATTAAAATTTTATATAACCGATTTTAAATAGTTTTATGAGGCTTCATTATTATCTTAGTAAGTTTCTCCTTATTGGTATTAAAAGCGAATTTAATTCATAGTTCGTTGACATCTAGGAATGGCCGAGAGGTAAAGATTCTCTTAATGAGGATCTTCGATCGGTTCCTGTTTATCCATGATTCGAATGAGGATTTCTCTCTATCCGAATTAACTTTTTGAATAGTATATACGATAGACAATAGATACAGAATGGATAATAGTTTTCAGTGATGAATTTCATTATACATCGTATCTTCAGTAATAAACAAAATTCAGGAAGCCATACAGCTTTTAATTCACGACGTCTAGTCAATTCTCATTCCAACTTAACTACATTGCTATTCTACTAATAAAATAAGAAATTTACAGTTGAACTTTAATTACATGATAGAGTAGCGTTTCTAAATAAGATTTTTCTATTATTTAAANCATTAAAAAAAAAAAAAAAAACAGTTTTAAAAATGGTATTTAATAAATTTGACATAAAGTTTTCTTCTTAATATTATAAATGAAATTGTATGAGTAATTTATAACAAGCATTTTTTCAGATCCTCGTAAAAGTGAGGCCCTAATTGCTGGTCTTCTATGAAACGACTTAAATCAAACATTTTGCTTTGACAAAGAGAATTTTAATTTAAAAAAAAAAAGTAATAGGAGATTCGTGTAATCCTTTTAATTTCGTGAATAACATCTATTGAGATTGGTATAATATAGATAACGTGCCATAGATGAATGATTCTGATTGGTTATACGTTCATGCACTTCCTACACAAATTTCCCTAGTTTTTAATGATAATTAACTTCAAACTGATTAAATTTATTATTAATTAATAACAATATTTTTTCCTCTAGCTAGTAATTATATCAAATAATATACATTATCTTAAGCGCAAAAATTAAGATTTTACATCTCCCTTCTTACTAGTTCACCCAATATTTATTGTGACTTTTCTGCTTAACTTACTTGACATCAATCGATTGATATAAATATATACAGGATATGGGAAAAGTCATGCTAAAATTTTAAGAATTCCTCCCATAAAATATTTTTTATATCTGTACTCTATCTGCCATATAATTTTATACATTTCTTCTTAGTCTGTCGACAGCTACAGGCTGGATTTAGTCACACTGCGGTCTTAAATAATAACATATAAGAGGCCCCTCCATTTTCGTGAAAGACGAAGGGCCTCTTATACGTTACATACATGTAAAAACGTGATGCACTAAGCCTTATAATAGTAATGAAGGCCCTAGGCTGTTTAGTTTAGGTGTAAATTATTTATTCATGGAGATTAAAGCCGCTTCTTTGTTCTTTATGTAAATCTATCTCTGGCTACCTTATAAAGGTAACCAGACCAAAAATGTTAAAGCAATTAATTATTTTAAAAAATATTTTCAACATTTATATTTTTAACGAGCTCGTTTATAGTAAAAATAACTGAGACTAAGAAGGAATTTGGACATTTTCCAAATTCTATACTCGGATAAAAATGGTGTTTTCGGCGTTCACGTTTTAGAGATGAAAACTTTGGC
>NW_019390987.1:0-555 GCF_000671375.1 Centruroides sculpturatus
ATTAGCAATAATCATTATTACATAAAAAAATTGTAATTTCTAGAAGTAATACTCTCTGAAGTCAATTTAAGATAATTGATGCTCTACTGTATATGTAAATTGATTATTCTAGGCATTTCTTATTCAAATAAAGATGGCAATTATACTTATCTTAGAAAATTCTTAAAATCATTAATTACCATTTAAGTCCAATAAAAATTCTATTGGTATAAAAATATGTATCATATATTTAAATGTTTATACCTGCGGCACCCAACATGTTATTCATATATTGTTTTAATGTGGCTTGCTGCTTGCGTATTCAGATTTATCATATTTATTAAAACTATTTTAGTTTTAAAAATTATACATAAATAAATAAATATATATATATATAAATGATTTACTTACCATATGTAGCAATATCATGAGTGTACCTTACCCTACAAGCTGTGTATAGTGGACAACGAGACCAAAAACAACACACAATTATTGTAATTGTGACAGCAACACAGGACAGAGTAACTGATACAGCTATAATTGTTGCTATCCTAGAAATAAAAGTAATTAAATTAT
>NW_019390987.1:1331-2535 GCF_000671375.1 Centruroides sculpturatus
ATACAGTGGAACCTCGGTATACGACCTTAATCCGTTCCTAGTGTTTGGACTTATACCGAATAGGACGTATACCAAACCAATCTTTTCCATAAGAAGTAATGTAAAAATGATTAATCCGTTCTCATGTAAAAAAAATGGCTGGCTTTAAACACCTCGCTTTCCTCGCTAGTTTCTGCTTGATTTTTCATGAGATCAGCATGTATCCTTTTAACTTTCTCACAAATAATTTCTTCCGATACGCTGTCGCTGGCACACTGTTTTTCAGTTATCCAAAGCAAAAGCAATTTCTCAACGTGATCTAATGTCTTCGATCTCTGTTTAGAAATTGATTTAACCCCTTTCGCAACGTTAGCAAATTTAATAATGTTTTTAATTTTCACGATTCTCGATATCGTCGTTCTCGGAATATGGTATGCAACAGTTAAATCTCGAACACGCATGCCACCTTCATATTTCTCAACAATCTTTTTTCAGTTCCGTTGTGATTCTAGTCATTTTTTATTTTTTTGTTGCCCTTTTGCAATTCATGATTAATAAAAATAATAAAACGTTACTTACAAATTAAAATCAGAAGAAATTTAACAAAGTTATAAACCGTAGCACTGCGAACATCTAGTCTAGTGTAGTACACTGATAGTGCTACTTGTTGATAGATGGCGCGTATAATTAAGTCGTATACCGAACAAAAGTCGTATACCGAGCAAAATTTGTTTTGTCCAAACAGGACGTATTCCGAATTGGACGTATTCTAAAGCAGACGTATACCGAGGTTCCACTGTAATTGATTTTCAATCTGACCTACAATTAAAGAGTATCACAAACTTGATTTTTGGACACTTGTGGATGAGAGAAAATATTCACTTATAAAGGAAACTTTTTAAAGTTTAAACTCCTGCTTTGGATCAACTTACCTTTGTGAAAGTGACTTTTCAACAATGAAATTTTTAAAATTAAACTTCAGATTCAGAATAACAAATGAGCATCTGAATGATTGTATAACTCTTGCTGTAACACCTTATGTACTAGAGTACAATAAACTGGTAGAAAGACATGCAATGTCAGTCTTCACATTGATTATTAATAACTTTTGTTTATCCTGTATTGTATTTAATTTGTTGTAGATTACTAATAGTAATAAACATTAGTAGTATAATATTATTGTTTTCTTTTACTTATTGTTGCTGATTTTTTCAAGAAAGTTGTC
>NW_019390988.1:0-2430 GCF_000671375.1 Centruroides sculpturatus
AGAAATATGGAGAGAAATTTATAACATTGAAAAGTGAGTTTTGTGTTATCAAAATTATTAGCCTAACACTGTTAAAAAATTTATAATTGTTTCTTTATGAAATTATAAATTATACATCTGATAATACACAATAATTGTGCAGTATATGATTTTGTCATTTTGAGCAATTACAACATAGAATATTCATAAGATTTCCTTTATATACAATGCAAAAGATTATAAATCAATGGAAAAAAATTGCACATAATGATAAAAAAAATATATGAAGTCAAAAAGTATAAATGTAAAGCAGCGCTGTCCAACTTATCATAGCCCGCGGGCCATATTTTCTTCACGAAACATTATTTCGGGGGCCAAGAAGGTTGATAAACCACATGACATTTGCATAGTGCTACGGTTCAGTAAGCACTAATTAGTCAGCGAGTCCGATGTTGACGCTATAAAAAGTTGATGACTAACATCATATACAATTTCAAANGCCAGTTGGACAGCGCTGATGTAAAGTAATAAAAATGTATAAAGTACATAAGAATACAAATCTATATTAATTAGCATGTTTTAAGCAATTTTTTTCAATCTTTATCTTGTTGTGTAATAGGTTAGTTACCATAGTAAGATCAAGACTTGATTATAGAACCTATCTTTTATTGTCATTTTAATGTAGACAATAGGGTATAACAATGAAGTGTTAATTATGTGAGATAAGCAGGGGGTCAAGGGTTAATCCTGTCTGATCACTTATTCTGTGCAGATCGTGAGATCTGATCTGTAACATCAATGGATGACTTCCTAAGATGTTTAAATTTAGTCCAGGAGTTTGCAAGATTCCCTGGAAGTTGTTTTCCTGACCAGTTAATCTATTTAATCTGTGGATTAACACGCGTAACAGAGGAATATCGAGTTGGAGGGATGCAAGTACATGGAGTGAACATAGGCATGGATTTCAGTCATTGAAGAGACCATATTTAAAGTAACAAAACAAAATATTTAATGGAATCAAATAAAAATAATATTACAATTAAAGGGATTACAAATAATATATTCTGAACCTATCTCGAGAGAGAGAAAATTCAACCATCTAACTTAAATCTATACGCGTGAGAGAGAGTTCGCATCAATCTAAATAGATTCTTATGGAACTGTGAAGGTAATATAATCTTGTATTTAACTTTCAGGATCAGAGAGACATTTACGAATCGTAACTTCTATGGATGTGCTATCACAATATTGTTGACATCTATAAGGTGTCATTTTTTGGCCAAATTTTTTGCTGCATTTTTTGGCCAAAATTTATATTTTCCACGTTTATTTCAAATAATTTTCTACCAAATCCTCTATATGTAAACATTCTTTTATTTCCTATTGTCATTACTCTCTTAACTTGAGTGGCCTTCATCGTATATTAAATGGCAAGTATTTCTTTCGACAAACTGCACAAAGTCTGTATGGTGATCTCTTCAATGGACTACCCGGAATGGCGGGAAAATGTCCCTTTTATATGAGTCGACAGCCTACAGACAGCCAAGTCTCGTGTGCGGCCATTTCTGATTCAACTTACTAGTCGTCGGAGAAAGGAAATGAACTTCCCATCAAAATCGAAAGTTTTGACTTCCGTTGATTCGAAAATTTGTCAAAGTTACAAAATATTAATTTCTAATTGAATTTACCTCGTTCTCTCTTTTTCTAATTTCTTTAAAAATGACCCCCCCTAAATCCAGATTCTCACACTTATATAAATATGAAAATAAGTTTGTTTAGAGGATAATTTAAAGAATTGGTCACATTTAGATCTCATTTCTATAGTTGATCTTGATTTTAAGGTAACAGTCACAATTTAGTTTTGAATTACCTAATTAACTTAATACTTATAAGTATACAATATATACTTTGGCATTCATGTCCTATATTTTTATCAAAAGTATTTGGAAATCCTGTACAATTTATCTTATAACAGATAAACTAAAAAATATATCATGGGGAATAGCTAAATTACATTTATCAACAGAATTTAGTACGCATAACTTTAGCTATTAATAATCTATAATTTATCATGACCGTTGTCTTTCAACTTGCGAATGCAGAACACAATGACCCGTAGCTGCCGTAAATAATTCTTGCACCGGGATTTGCAGCCGAGTTTTAAAATAATTTTCTAACTAAACAAAAATAACAATACCCATTTCCTAATAAGTATAGATATACTATTATCTCATTCTGTAAAAAAAAAAAGCTGGAAAGTACTCTTGCTCGACTTTCCTAGAACTCAAATAGGAGGTAAAGGGAACCATTAAGAAGTCCAATAATTTTCAATTGTATTAGATATAAAGTTTAAATAATAATGAAATTTCTCCTTTTAAGATTTTATTGAGTTATGATTAAATTCTCCCATTTCAAAAGATATATACTGTATATATGAGCTCTTTTGAGTTT
>NW_019390989.1:0-2362 GCF_000671375.1 Centruroides sculpturatus
TACATTGATATTAAAGATAACTAGTTTCTTTTATACACTAGTAAATCAAATTATATACTAAAGAATAATTGGAAATTGTTAACCGGGGATTAAAATCAACCAGGATGTCTTCTTTCTTGTAAAATAACAAATACGTTATCTTTATCTATTTATACTGTATATTAGAAATAATTTAAACTTTTTTCTTTGTTATTCATTTTTAAAGAACTTTCAAAAATGAATCTTATCTCTATATTCTTCTACTTATATTATGAATTATCTTATACAAAAATTTAATGTTTCTCAATAAGACAATAAATGAAGAGTCTATCTAATACATCAGAATTGTTTTTCTTTCTTTTATTTATCTTTCTTTTATTAATCTTATTATATCTATCTTAATTTTAATATTTCACACTTAAATTTCGACATAACATCTGAAAGGAATGTAAATTAGTTTAAATAAGAAGATACTAGTCATTTCTTACGGGGTTTACTTTTATTGGATTTGTGAGAACTCAAAATTTTTTTAGAATAAACGTATCATAGTGCTTGTGAAACTGTAATCACTGAGTTTTCTTGCAACAATGCGATTTTAGTTGTTGCACTTTTGTACAATGTGCAGTGATTCAACAATATAAATACAGTAAGCCCCTATAACGCGAGGTCCTATAACGTAAATTCCTATAACGCGGCGAAAAAATTACGACGGTATTCGTATAAAGACGATAAAAGAGACTCGTAAAACGCAGTAAAACGTTATCGCGGACGAGCAGTTGAACTACTTTCCGCCGTCCAGCGCCACGCTATGGAGAGTTTAGGTGGGTAAGTTGAGTATCGTCTGTACAGTATGTAAATTAAGTACCGTAAGTCTAATACAGTATTGTAATTTTATACATTTCTTGTGAAAGAAACATTTCTCATTCAACTGCCATTAAAATTATTTTTATTAATGATGCCTCCAAAGTTTAACAAATTTTTCGCAGAAAAATAACATCAGAAATCGAGGCCGCCGTTTGGTGCGCTGCTCCGCGACGAACACAAACTTAAGCAATGGCGACGTCGAACGATGCACACTCGGGAAGTAATCCTACAATTTTTTGTTTATAGTATAATTTATACGGATTATTCCCAAAAAATTATACGTATTTTGGAAATGCTAAGTCGAATTGGTCTAGAATCGATTAATTTTATGGAAAAAGCTTTTCAAACAGCCGCAGTTCGTAAACTTCACATGTGTCGGGCTGCGATTAGATCATGTATTTAAGGATTCCTACAACACGAAATTCGTATAACGAGGAACGTATCTACAGCGTTATAGGGTGGTTTACTGTACAGTAGTAGTTTTTATAATACAGACTTTGGCGATAAAAAAAATTTCTCTATTACATGATAATATCATTCAGATGTTTTGACGAATGTCTTCTCTTGTAATAACGTTAAAAATATTTACTTATTGTGAGGGGCTGGCCAGGGATACGGAGTTCGTAAAACTCGTGTACCGCTTACTCGGCAGCAAATCGTGAGAATAGCCTTCGGATTGCCTAAAAAAATGGATTTTCTACCAAAAAAATCGAGTGTGAAGGGACTTACAGTTATGAAGTAAAATAAAGGCGGAGATAGATGATCGCGTAATCACCCTTCTCCTCGTCAGGATTCCCGACATTAGTTAATTAATTAATTAATCTTATTTTAACGCGGATTAACACGTGTAACCACGGAATTGCGAGTATGAGGAAGGAAAGTATTTAACATAGAATAAGTTTCGATATCTATCATTAAACAGGCCATATTTATATAATAAAACTAAAATATTTAATAAAACAAAAGAATCAAAGAATATACAAATGAAATGAATTACAAATTATACATAAACCTAAATNTAAATAAGCGCATTTCTGTATTTCGCGTTTAACTACATTAGAAAAAATATAAAAATTATAGTAATAATTGTTTACATACTTCTTGTAAATTGTGAAATAAAGACTAATTATATTTTAAACTAGCTGCAAGGACCCGCTTCGCTGGGCAAAAAGTAACGATAGTAAAGATTAAAATAATTACATTATAGTCAATCTTACCCGTTTCCACAGAATGCAAAAATTAGGTCTCCCGTTTCCAGACCAATTAGAAAATTTTTACGTTCAGTCAAACGAACTATTTTCAATTTGATCAATTTTCTGGAACGTTTACAATCGTTCTATAATCGAACCAATTCGAATTCGAAAATTTTTAAAACCGAAATAGAAAATCTTTTACTTTCAACCACTTTCAAGTTCATATCTCCCGCACCCTTATAGCTATCGAGACGCAACCACTATAGTGCACGAATGGAGACTCGGGGCTACTACCACATACAAACACTATTCATGTACGATGTGTA
>NW_019390990.1:0-2212 GCF_000671375.1 Centruroides sculpturatus
TTCATCATTTACGATTATCGTACGAGTAACAAGAAAAATAAATATAATAAATAGTTCCGTTCATATTTCATTCCTTTAGCTGGCTTAAAATATACAGTGTGAATAGGGTATTACGTAATTTCTGGACGATTCCTATAAGACTGTTTAAAACTATTGCAAAACATGTTTGTCTCAATTCCATAATAAATTTCAATACTTATCTCATTTTCTAATTCAAGACAGTATTAAAATTCCCGAAAGTTACATGATTAGTTTATTTAAAAAAAAGCAACGATATGGTTAACTTTTCTGGCAACTTTTGGTGGCGCAGACTGTTAGGATATTTTATTATTTAAAAATTTTCATATTTTTACCTATTATAAAATAGAAAAATTTAGTTTTTGGCAAAATGGAATTTAGTTTTATAAAAAATACCAAATTCTAATAACGAGTAAAATTGTCATTAAGTTCGATTTCACTCAAGATGTGACATGCAACTCCTTTATCACTTCACTCTGTCGATCTATAACTACCACCATAATTTAATAGCACCAATCCCTCTAATAAACAAACCGCCATGCCGAATGTCAGAAATATTCGACGAAAACTATACAAGTTATTAAGCTTCAAACAAAGTGAACAAAATCATGCTTCTCCACAAATACAGAAACATCCATACATACAAAAAACCACGAATTTTTTTGAATTTCTCGACATCTTAAGTTTTCCTTAATCTTCGGGAGGAGTGAATTTTTGAACGATCGCCTACTTTCCCTCTGTTGTATATAATAACCGGGAAAGTAACGAGTAAATGAAACCACAAAATATACTTATCGTCGAATGTATACATCTTTGAATACATAAGATAATACGTGAGAATTGAGGGAATATTTGAAAAAGTAGAACTTTTGTAGCTCGTAACAGCGAATAACTACAAGGAGCTTTCATTTATACAAATATATATATATATATATATATATATAATCAGTCACATACCAGTCATGCAAATTAAACTTTATCTATTTTCATAAGTCTACATTTATTTATATAACAACACAGTGAAGTACGTGTAAAGACAATTTGTTATCGAAGCAACTAGACAATATTTTGAAGTTATTAAAAATAAAATACATCATACACAAATTTCTGCTTTAGCTCGTTTTCTTGAGTTCGAAACTACATAAAATCAACTATACTGTACAAGGTAATAATACCATTTTCTTAAAATCTTACACAAAAAATTACATTTAACACATGAAATTCCAATACATATATCAAAGGCAATAATGGCGGACAGTGACATTTCATCCCAGAAAAGTAAATGATAGATTTGAATCTAGTGTCTGTTTACAGTGGGAAAGTTGAGGCGGTGAAGGCATCAGCCTAGTGTTTTGGGCAATCTGCAATCGATTCCGGGTGAGCAGTTTTTTAGAAATCTTTAGTGGTGATCTGGCATGAATATGTCAAGCCCATTTATCACTCGTTCGATTCATTATTTAATTGGTCGAACCCACGAGGGACATGGAAAAGGACCTTTATTGTGTCTATGAAGAAGAAAGAAAAACCATACATTTTTATTATATTAGGTACGAGCAAACCTAGCGACAGACGTGGTAACTGGATAAAGTAATGGAATAAAATTTTTTACTTCGAAAAACTACCATGGTGCTTTGGTTGGTTTATATATACAGTATACACTTAAACAACAACGCGACACTTGGGCAATACTTCAGGAGGACTTTCTACAGAAAACGGTCTACTAATTAAATGCTAAGAACGTGAAGGAACCCAACAAAACTCCACATAGCCATCTCTTTAATCATGCGCGAACACAGGTCCGAGTACCAAGTTCAATGGTTTTATGCATTAGGCCACTGATGGCAACTTTGTTTTTTTTTTAAATATTTCTAAGTACTGTATTAAAATGTTACAAAATTTTATTATACGCATTTTATAGAGAATGATCTCAAGATCTCGAATAAAAAAAACTACAGGAAATTGTCTGAGAATTCTTTTGAGCAAGTGTACGCATTATATAATCTATGGATTCTATTGATTCGCGTACAATACCACTTAAACTACGATACTGGATATTTTTAAGAAACACTGTTGCTAAGATACGTGCCAACAGGAAATTTTAATTATAAATGTATTTCCAAATTTAATTTTAAATTAAACAACGTGAACGTTTTAAAACTTATTAAGAAAGTGGAAAGTAAATATAATTTAGAGT
>NW_019390991.1:0-2456 GCF_000671375.1 Centruroides sculpturatus
TATATTTTTCAATATATTTATTTTGTTTGTACAAAATAAAAAAATAATTTTTAACGATACAATAGTCTTCGTTATGCTTAACATCAACGAAATTTCAATGCGAAGCGACACTTAACGGAGAAAAATTTTAACATGAAATAAATTAATATATTTTTTCGTTCATAATCGGTTATCTAAAATAGCGATTTTCCGAACAAACCCAGTCCCCAGTTGATTCGGATAATCGACGCTCTACTGTATTTACATTTATAACATTTATTGAACTTTTTTAAATATAGTTTTCTACTTATTAAATGAAAATCTGATATTTTTTTATTATGCGTTATCATTGTTAATAGCGAGGTTGTGGCCGGAGTTTTCATGTCTAATCTGTAAACATCAAACGTCGAGCACCGCACGCTCGACGTTTGACGTTCACGCATTAGACATTTGTCGATTGAATGTACTGAACAGTTCAGTAGTTCTAAAAACATTGATACACTGATTTTATTGTTTGTGACAGAAATGTCAGTTACCCATTTTGGAAACAATTTTTATTTTATATTTTTAAATGATATGATTACTTATTAAGAACATTTATTTTAAAATTACTTTTTTCTAAATTTTCGAAGTAAGCATTTCTTGTTTCGATCTAAATTTCTTACTTTATGTTTATAAACGTGGCTGAAAATACGAAACAAAAACACGGTCAAATTATGGGCAATATCACATAAAACTAGCATTAAAAAGTTAACTATTTTCATAGCAAGCCAATTTTTTAATTGTAATGTCATTTGTGTTTTCCAGCCGATGGAAAAAGTAAGTATAGTTACTATTTTTACNTACGAATAAAAACAAATGATAACACATTGTAATAGCATTACTATTACATCTCATATATATCAATAATAATTAAACGCTTGTGTTATATTTAAACGCACAAACCCATAAGACATACCAGTGACCAAGTAATTCAGTACCATGACCACTGAGAGATCAGTTGTAGGTTTGCCCCGCACGCAGACGGCCTGGCCACGTGGAGATAATTAATGTGGGTCCACTAATTAGTAGAAATATCATAACTCTAGTGTAAATTATCGAAAAAGATTAAAACATATATTGTTTTTTCCCCTGTAACAATGCTTGCTTTGATTACAATAAAGTTATCTTTTTATAGAACTGTTTTACTTCGACAGTGAAATTTGTGTCATAAATAATTATTTATCAGAAATTAATTACGGTGTAATTTTCACGTATATAATATATAATATTTATACAAATTTATTAAATCAAATTTTTACTCGTTAAATGAGAACCTGGTAGCTTCTTATCGTCAGTTATCATTGTTAATGTTCCTCAATTGGAAAATTCTGTAATACAGTCGACCCCCCTATAAGATCATAGATACGTTCCATTTTTTAGGAATCCGATTTCTTACGAGTCCTTTCAATCACAGCCCGACACGTGTGAAGTTTACAGACTACAGCTGATTAAAAGGTTTTCTTCCATAAAATTAATCGATTTTAGACTAATCCGACTCAACATTTCCAAAATACGTATAAATTTTTTGGAAATAATCCGTATAAACTATGCTATATAAAAAAAAATTGTAGGATTACTTACCGAGTATGCGCCATTCGACAACCCCATTGCTAAAGCTTGTTTTCGTCGCGAAGCAGCACACCCAACCACGGCCGATTTCTGATAACTTATTTTTTTGCGAAAACTTCGTTGAACTTCGGAGACATCATTAATATAAATAATTTTAATTGCCATTGAATAAGAAATGTTTCTTTCACAAGAAATGTATAAAATTACAGTACTGTATTAGACTTACAATACCTGATTTACATACTCTACAGACGATAGTTAGCATAAAAATCTCCGTAGCATGGCGCCACGCTAGACGGCGGAAATTATATATTTAATAATAACTAAGTTACAATAAGTTAATATATAATTATATATACAGTACCTAATTTATATATAATTTATATAATACTGTCCAGACATAGAAATCTCTCAGTAGCGTGGCGCTACGGACGACGGGAAAGTAGTTCGGCTGCCCGATGACGTTTAATGTAACTATAAGGGTTTTTTACTGTTTTTTACGGATACCGTCACAATTTTTTCGCAGTTTTATAGGAATCGTAATATTGGAACCGTAATTATAGGGGGGTCGACTGTATATCATTTGTTAAATTTTCATTATTTTGGAAAAAACTTATTGAAAAACTAGAAAATGACAGTTTCTTTACATTTTGCATGTCTGTAACCTTATAAAATGCATGATTTTTGTTTTGTCATGCTATCAAACATCTTAACAGTATGAAAAACAATTTTCTTCAAAAATAAATACAGATTTCCAAATTTTAGTTCAATAAACAATTAATTTCTACAAGTAAATCAGAAACTAACATTGAACTTTATATAAAATCTTTTTATCGATAGAAAGTAATTCTGAAAACACTGATACA
>NW_019390992.1:0-1465 GCF_000671375.1 Centruroides sculpturatus
TTAGGGTTTCATAAAAAAATTTATTTTGGTTAAAATCTTTCTATAAAATTACGCCAAAATATTACGTAAGATAGGGAAGAGGAGGGGGATCAAAGAAAATATTACGGTTTCTTACACGGGGGTGGTGGGGTCTAGAATGGCCGAAATCGCCCTTACGTAATTTATGGACGGCCCCTTATTAGTTTTTAAATTTTTTCTTGTTATGGCATGTCACAGACTGCCAATAATCAATATGTAAGCTATTTGTGACTCTGAAAATGCTTTACTTGTCTCTAATATCTGGAATAATTGTGCTTATGCTGTCTTGATTTTTAACCATACTCGGTAGCTTCAATAAAAGTCATATAAATCATAATTTTCGATCCATTTTTGTAGAAGGATGGCATTTCTATATATTTTGAAATTAATAGAAACTTAATGTGCAGCTGATAAAAATTCTGATCCTACATAAACAATATGAATGCTAATTGCAGATTTTGAATTCTGAAGGGGGCCATGTTCCTTTATTAAAACAAATAGTTGTATACCTAAGATGAAATTATTTTAATAATAATATTTTACTTTTCCATTTTAAGACTTAAATATTTATATTGTTATATTTATGTTTTCAAATCGAATATTTTCATCGAATCTATTGATTTTCCTATAAACTACATGTGATTAACTTACTTCTTAGATTTATTTTACGGATATTAACAGTATATTACAGTATATAGCATGAATATTGAAAAGAATATAAACACTAGAAATTATTGGATTTAAGATAATTAAGTACTTTTTTTTAAATTAACGCAAAATACATCAATTTTAATTAGTTCAAAATGTTGATTAAAAAGTTGAGACGATAAGAAAATTGCTCTTAGAATCTTAGCGTCAGATTTCAATATATCATCTTGATAATTAAACATGGAAACTCTTAAAAGGTATTATAAAATATGGTTTTATTTTTGTTGTAACTTGTAACATCATCTACCCGAATTGTTTTTTTTATCAATTTGTTAAAATTTAATTTATTTTTGTAGCACTGAGGAGGAGCTAGAAAATTAACCTAGCTCGAAATGCATCTGTAAAAGCAATAAAAGGAATTATAACCTGAACTGGCTGTGAGGTAGTCTACCGAAAAGAATTTTTTCGGATTGAAGAGACATTTACTGAATCAACATTACAAACAGCTAAACTATCGGAAAATTGATAATTAAATTTTAAAAATACTTTAAATACAAAAGGTGCAAATAAAATAATCGTCAAAATAAATTTTAACTAATTTATGTTAATACGAAGAGAAAATTATGTGTCCGAAGAAAACTGAAGATTTATTCAAAATTATCATCAACCTAAACTGCAAATACTCTAGTAAGAAGTTAAAACATTTCATTTAATTGATATACTTTGAAATGCATTTGAAAGTCAACACATTCTTATTTTTAAAACAAAAATAATTGTTTTTATCAGAAAAG
This sequence comes from Centruroides sculpturatus, assembly GCF_000671375.1. NCBI lineage: Eukaryota > Metazoa > Arthropoda > Arachnida > Scorpiones > Buthidae > Centruroides > Centruroides sculpturatus. The sequence goes on from NW_019390992.1 coordinate 1,458, forward strand.
TATTGTGG
>NW_019390992.1:1605-2277 GCF_000671375.1 Centruroides sculpturatus
ATTCATAAAGCAAAAAGTAGCTGTGGGTCTTCATCGAACAGTAGTTGCAGTTCGTCAGCATATTCGTCTATGTCAAGTGCTAGTATAATATCATGTAGTACCTGTGGAAAGGAATGCAAAGGACAACGTGGATTAGCTATTCATAAAGCAAAAAGTAGCTGTGGGTCTTCATCGAACAGTAGTTGCAGTTCGTCATCAGAATATTCGTCTATGTCAAGTAGTAATACTTCTAGAAATGAACTTAAAAGAAACTGTAATTTTCCTTATCACAGAACAAAGAACTTTACAGGATATTCTTCGCCGCATTTTCCTGGAACTTCATTAGATTCATTGTCAATAATATCAGAGTTAGATAATGATTGGGGAGAACCATTCGAAGATGAAGATTTAACTATTTCCAAAATACCCGAATCTGACAAAACAAATCAGAGCTGCAATGAAAAGAATTTCGACCTATGTGAACAATGGTTAAATAATTTGGAAAAACCAGATCTTAATGCTCACTCTTACCTTCCTATTTACAATCCAAAAGAACATTTAGAATCTCGTAATGTACGTAAACTTCCTGATAATTTCAATGAAAGCTCACAATCAGACAGTTGGCCTGAAATAGGTGTAAATTTTAAAGAAGGAACAATTAGTGAAGAAGAAATATATTATCAAAATCTAATC
>NW_019390993.1:0-2200 GCF_000671375.1 Centruroides sculpturatus
TAAAATAATAATAATAATTTAGTAATTATTCTTGCATATAAGTTCAGCTTTAGCCCTCTATTTTTATTTTGTTTAGTATAATAGGCTATTTGTACACGGAATGCTCAGAGGCTTAATGATACTTCTATTTCTCTCTCCCTTCTCGGTATATTACATGCCGTTGTCCCACAGACTACCAAATGGGTAGCCTCCCTATGCACTGGTGAGTCATTCTTGAAACCAAATATACACTCTTGTAACTCTTTTAGTGCTCTTTGAGCGGAAAGAGAGTGTCTCATTAACTGCCAACTTTTACAAAAAAAAAAAACAAATGTAAATAGTATCAATATATTATTATGCAATGACTTTAGTGAAATAGTCTCTTATTCTCAAAAGAAACTATTCGGATTAAAAGTATTTTGAATTGTTAATATGACTACGAGTCTCTATTTGAATATATAGTACATACTTTCGGAGTCAATATTATCAATATGTAAACGATGAGTGGTTCTCTAAATACAATTACCGTAACTGAAGAAGAAAAAGAAATTTTTGCTGGCAATTTCTTCACTATTTGCTAAATTTCATTTTGTTGTTACCAATTTCCAAAATGTGCAATTTCATAATAATCAATTCTTATGAATTGTTCGTTTTCCTGTTTTATTCTGACACATATCGTACTCGTATGACCACAAATTGGTACAGTAACAATGAAATTCACAAGAACTAAAAACATTATGTATTATAGCTAATGAAAACACGATGAATACAAGACTTATATGATTATTTTTGAATCTTCTACAGTATACATTTTATATACAGTAAAATCTCACTTTGTGGCCACCTTCGGATATACAATTTCTGACCTCATAGTGAAATGGTTGACTAGGTGAGATTATGAAAAAATTGGCATACAGAACTGTAATTACAGTACAGTATTGAATTCTGCTAAAAGTTTAATGCCGAGTATAAAAGAAAACAATAATAATAATAAATTCACATATGTTATACATATTTTTGCAATATACAGTAATTCAAACTTTCAAACAGTAATGTGTTAATCCTGACTAATGAACGTGCAGTGCAGTGAATGAAAGCTGCTTGCAGTAAGGTTCATTCAAATACCATACAATACAGTACAGTACTAAATGGAATTGTTTATTCTCCATAAATTGAATCAATATGTTATGAAATCGCAGTAAAAATTTTAAATACTGCATTTTTATAGGAGAATTCATTAAAAAACCATTAGACTATTAAGTTAATAAATATGAAGAAGTGTCCGAGTGTCAAATAAAAGTATTAATAATTAAACCAGCTTTTATATTCGGATTAATGATACTTTTCTTTGTTGAATGTTGTAAGTGACGTTTCAGTGACATAAATTGATCATTACTGATATATACATAGTTATATTTTTACAAATTACAATCAAATTTGTATAAAATTATCGAACAAAAATATAAAATAATTGTCTTTCTTCTTACTAAATTCTGGAGTCCAGTGTAATTATAATTTAATTTGCCGAGTGTTAATAAAGATTTATTTTATTTGATCATCTGTCAGAGGGATCTCGGCAAACTGTTTCAAAACTGTTGTTTAGTACGTATTGTTTAATATTTGATTGGAACAATAACGCTCAATTCCGATCAAATATTAAAAAATACGTAGAGTTTAAGAACTGGGATTTTCTGTTCTATTGTCCACTTAAAGTGGATAAATGTCAGTTTAGAACCCTTATCTTGTCCACTTATGTGAAATGTCTACTTATACAGAGGTATTGACTATCAAGATTGAGCTTGATTTATATTAAAACTTATGCAGTTTTACAGGGAAATTTCGGAGATGGCCCCATTTCTGAGGTGGTCGCCCCAACTAGGTGACCACAAGTGATATTTTACTATATTTGTAAAGTTTTGTTTATACAAAAAATTATCACGTCGATGTGTTCACTTTTACATAATTGTTTCGATGAAAAACTACAAACCCGTTTTAAAGGCAATTCTTTAGATGTTGTTTATATTAGAGAATATTATCAAAGTTTTCATATGCAAAATAATAATTTGCACAATATAATCTTTGTTCTATAAATATTTATTTCTATTAGATGTCACTCTTCGTCAAGCCATATGTTTCACACAATTTGGTTTATCTGTCGGTACATTTCAGTTTCTGAGTCATGTCGATATTGCTCTATGTCATTAGATATTAACCTTTTGAG
>NW_019390994.1:0-3218 GCF_000671375.1 Centruroides sculpturatus
ACTTTAAAATTATGTGTATAGTATTGCTGAAAAGAAACAATTAAGAATTTGTTTATCTGACTATTACACGCAAAGTGCTCCTTCACGACAACTAATCATTCTTTTTATCCTAAATATCAATAATGATGTTAAAAATAAAGATGAGTAGATTCGATTCTAAAAATAAATTTACTAAACACCATCGACAGTGGTTTTCAACCGTGATGCTTCTGCACACTAAGGTAGGCCCTGAGAAAATTTAAGGGTTCTAGAAGTGGTTCCTACCCCTATAAGTTAATCTTATTTTTACTGACAGAAAATTAAATTAAAATATTTGATTAAACTTTAATCTAATTATTATTTTGTTTTAAAACCAGGTAAAATATTTATTATTNAAAGAAACAATTAAGAATTTCTTTATCTGACGATTACATGCAAAGTGCTCCTTCACGACAACTAATCATTCTTTTTAACCTAAATATCAATAATGATGTTAAAAATAAAATTGAAGTAGATTCGATTCTAAAAATGAATTTACTAAACATCATCGACAGTGGTTTTCAACCGGGATGCCGCGGCACACTAAGGCAGGCCCTGAGAAAATTTGAGGGTTCTAGAAGTGGTTCCTACCCCTATAAGTTAATCTTATTTTTACTGACAGAAAATTAAATTAAAATATTTGATTAAACTTTAATCTAATTATAATTTTGTTTTTAAAACCAGGTAAAATATTTATTATTATTTAAAATTATTTCTTTCAAATGCATTTAATTGAGAATTGTTATATCAATATAGAAAATAAGCACTTATGTAATGTAAAATAAATGAAACAATATTTAATGTTAAGTTTTTAAAATTGATAACTGAATTTAGAATTAACAAAGTGAACGTTGTGTCAAAAACCAACAACATATACATTCAGTACAAAAAACTGTCCTATTGCAATTCTCCCATTATCGTCTATACAAACTGATTAGATAGATAAATACCATTGTCTAGCCGTCTGTCATTCTAGATCATAACATTAGAGTAAAAAATTGATTAAAAATTATCAAAAAATTAATTTCGTCAATTGAAATACGCATTTCGTAAAGTTAATTAATTTTCAACTTTACAATTTCAATTAGTTTTAATTAATTTCCATTATACACGTTATTTTAGTAATGATATTGTTTATAATAAACTTTAATAAACTCTATAAAATAACCTTGATCTTGATTAAATGATATGATTAAATATCCTTCAACTTGAATTTTTTTAAAGCACTTTATTTTTCTGAACTGGGCAGAATCCGGCAAGAATAATTCTTAGACCGGCTACACACTTATGGGTATACCTGAACAGGTGCATCTGTCCGGTATATCTGAACGTGTGGTGGGAAAACAACTGAAAATTTTGTCTTTCATACCTTCAGGTATACCGGTTCGTGTGTAGAGGGACTTGTACTGCAAAATTCGCTTAGAAGCAAAACAAAATTTTAATTTATAAACTTTCTTAAATAATTTATGAACAATCAATGAAAATTTCCAGTATGTTTGTTACTTATACAGAAATTTTAATAAGGTAATAAATTATTTGAATCTTTAATTGAAATTGAAATAAGGGATTTATATAAAAAAATTAATCTATCTTATTTGAAACTATATGATTGTATTAGTTACTTTTTCAATTTTACATTTCATAAATAAATTAAGTACATTGATATACAAATATATATATATATATATATATCTATTGTACCAGTACATATATATGTCTTTTTATTAGTTTATTTTTCTGGATTTAAATTATTGGCTTAAGGAAGTTTTTAGTTTTAAATAAACTAAAAGAAAATACGTGTTATAAATGAACATAATTATTAGTTTATTAAGAGAAACAAATTTTAATTTTAATATTTATAATATCAAATTTTCGAAAATTGAATTGCTATACATTATTGTAATGTTGACTACAAACAAGTTTAAATCATTTTAATTGTTAAGTAATTACAAGTTAATTAATTACAGAGACTTATACTCTCAAAAAAAAAAAATAATAATAATCAAAGCAATTGCATGCAACTTGAAAACTTCAGTTTTCTATCTTAGGTCGTTTAATTGCTGGTTTTTTCTCAAACCAAGAAATAACATCCGGTCCATTGGTACAGTAACCTGATCTATCGCATGTCATACCATTAGGACAACAATGAACTTTATCAGAGCAGCATACAGCTCGAGGAAAGGGACAGCATCCGTAAGTGTTAGAGCCTATCAAACAGCAAGTATTTCCAGAATTGCAATAATTGCCATCTGGACACTGTACAAGATCTACCGAATTTCGCTTCAACAATTTGTGTTTTGAGGAAAGAATTGAGCTTTTACTGTTTTGAACATGCCTCTGCATTCTTGGATTCTCCATTGGCTCCGTGCTAGATGTGCAAAACCCTGAGGCATCACAAGTATATCCGTGTGGACAACAATGTTCCTTATCGCTACAACAGACAGCGTTTTCAAGAGGGCAACAACCTATTTGGCCTGTAGTCATCGGACAACAAGTCGCCCAATTAGGACATTGTGGACATGAATTCGCGTGGATAACTAAAGAGAAAGGTTCTCGGAGAGGCTCTAATTTTCTTGTAAAATTATGTTTTCCTGTCACATCTGGACACTTTACGCAGATTTCAAATAGATCTACGCAGATATATTCGTCTGGACAGCAATGCTGAAGATCTGAACAGCATACCGCATCCTCCATAGGACAACATCCGTATCCTTGGTTAGTCTTGCAACAAGTTTGACCTAAACATGAAATTTTAATATATTAATTAAGTAATTAAAAGTAATGAAATGAATAAATGAATTAAAAACACAAAANTAACAATATCGAAAGAACAAAAACCTTCATTTTCTGAAATAAAATATTTTATTGTTTCATGTTGTTAATAACTTTTTAAGATTAAAGTATATAGAACAGTTTATATAAATATATGGTAATGAAAATCAACGGCATATGGGTTAATAAAAACTTACTGTACAGAATGTTTTATGGACTTATTTGCGAAAAACATATTACACAGATTTACATTTTACAATAATATTTTCAATTAAATTTAAAAGCAACGTTCAGAAAAACTACACTAATATATATTATTACAATATATTACAAAATATTTCCTTAAATATGTATATTAAATTACAAAGTTGTTCTGTTAAAGTTCTACTCTTCTCTTTCATGTGTACATTATTTACAAATAATGTTTT
>NW_019390995.1:0-2219 GCF_000671375.1 Centruroides sculpturatus
AAACAAAATGAGTAAGAATTTTTGAATATTTACTCGAGAAATTCATGATAAAGTCACTACCAAATTGAAGACATTACTATACTTTAAAACAAGTATAGTAATGTACTTCATTCTTGGTAAAGACATCAAAACAAGATACTCTTGAGAGCTTACTTCAACAGAAAAAAAGCTCTAATTTAGTAAAATATAGAATCATTTTCAGGTAGAAAAATCTCTAAAACATATAATCTTAATTATTTTTAGCAATTTTCTATTCTTTTCAAGAAGATTACCTCAAATCTCTTGGACATTTCTTATCCCTATCAAAAAGAATTTATAAAATTTTTTTAATATATCCACCGCATATAAAATTTATTTAAATTTAAATATTTTTAATTTACGATTAAAGAAGAGTTTTAAAACGTATTAGCAATCAATTAATATTCCATTTGATTTAACAAAATCTTGATCTAGGGTTACAAAAAGGAAATATAATATATAACAAAATTCTCTTTCTGGAACCTTCGTTATGTATTATTTTTCCTTTTCGTACACCAGATAGGGAATTTTGTTACTATTGTTTTCCTTTTAGTACACCAGATAGGAAATTTTGTTACATATTGTTTTTCTTTTTGTACACCAGATAGGGAATTTTGTTACGTATTGTTTTCCNAACAAGCATTCACTTATTTATATTAAATAACAAGACACGCTTCTCGATGACAGTTGCATATTTCAAAAGCATATAAATGAAGCTAATTTTTTCATGTTTACACTTTGCTACAATTACATGATGTGTCCGTGTACGAGAAGTTATTTAAGTTAAATTACTGCAAACAACTAAGGCTTTTATACATGCAATATTACAAATGACTAAATTAAACATGCGTGCATTATTTTTATACCAAAGATAAGAGAAATATTTGGAAAAATAAAAGCAGGAGGAAAAAATTATCTATATCTAAAGTAAAATGTGATGTTATATATTTAATTTTACTAATATTTTTTCTCTTAATTTTGTGAGAATAAAAAATTAATGCATAGCGGTTTGGGCGCGTGCTGTATTGACAAAGCCCACCCTAACTCTAACAAATGCAAAAAGAGTAATGTAAAAAAATAGAGGCCCAAAAGTCAGTTTACCAGTACGAAGTAAATTACCAGTAAATTTCTGCCTTATTCACGTTTTCCGTCAATTTTGTAAATGAGAACATGCGGTTAACTGACTTTTGGACCACCCCGTATACTTATAAATGTAATTTGATGTAAAATCTATAAATAGAATACGAAAAAAACAGTGTTAAATCCTATAAAATTAGTCTGAAAAATGTAGTTGTTGCAGAGAAAGATTGTGTTGATGAGAGTACGCGGTTAACTGATTTATGGACCATCCTCTTATACTTACAAATATAATTTAACGTAAAATATCCAAGCAGAATAAGAAGAAACATTGGTAAATTCTATTAGAAAATGTGAAATAACTTTACGATTCCATATTAAAACATGGAAGAAATTTCAAAAGAAAAAAATTATTTTCCTTTAATGTATGAAAGCTTATAAATTTATGAGGTATTAAAGTGTAATTACGCCATCATAAATATAAACTTGAAGATATTTTCAGATGAGAAATCGAATTTATTTTATATTTAAAACGGTTATTTTACAATGTTTTTATGGAACAAAATTTGTATTCGAAAGATTTATATGTAAAAATTATGTTAATTATGTAAATGAGATCTTTTGCACCTGTTAAAACATTTAAAAATCCAATTAAAAATCATCCATATTCAAACAGCAAATTCGATTATCAACTTTCAAGTATTAAGTATACATAATTTCTGTTTACTTTTGCATAAATTAATTAAGTATTACTTAACTAAATCAATATTTTCTTCATATGAGCAGTTTAAACCTGTAATAAACGGCCAACTTCCAAGCAATTTCTCAAGAAATTCTACTTAGATACGTACGAAAACAACATCCTTCCCCTAAAACCATTTCAATTCGTCACTGTCCGTCGTAGGCAGGTTGGAGCGTACATTTTTAAAAACATAATTTATTTATATTATTTAAGTTTAAAGCAGTTATGTTGATGCTTCTTTATTAATTCTAGCAGCAAAGAATAACAATAACCGATAATGTCTGTCCAATATGATTTATGACGTTAATAAGGAGGAATTTACAACTTTTCTTAAATCTATTAACGTTTCTAAAATAATAACACTTTTAATGTTCGAAATTTT
>NW_019390996.1:0-2204 GCF_000671375.1 Centruroides sculpturatus
ATAATTTATTTTGCAAGCCACATTTATAACAATACTGAAAATAATTTAACAAGAAGCTAATACAAGAAATACACAGAAAATATATAACCTGCAGATTATCTGTGTTTTAAAGTAAATTTAAAAGCTGGTGTAGGCTAACAATCTAGCCATTTTTTATGGGTTATACACAGCTGCATATTATATACAGGAAATTACACTAATCCTAGTGTAATTTCCTGTTTAACTTCTCATTTTTAATATAATAACTTCAGCCATGAAAATTCCCAGTGTTTGAAAAAGAATAAGTAATTTTTATCTCATTCTATAATAGTTTAAAATTTTCTTCTATTGTCAAAGTTACCAGATTGAAAAGACTATTACTAATTATATCTTGTTTGTGTTCTTAATTATGTTTTTAAGAAAACTTTTTGTTTTTATTTCAATTTAGTATAGAAGTGAAGTTTGTTTCTTGAGAGGAATTAGACAGGAATCTGATTTTTTTAACTGCCTTCCATCTGTATTGTCACACAGAGTTTTCTCAGATTTAGAGATGACATAATTGATTACAGGAACATGCTTTGTAAACTTTAAGACTTCATAAGTTAATAGAGAAGTTTTTGCACAGTACTTCTTTTTGACAGATTATTCAGTCAAAGGTTGGTTGAGAAAGGAACATGCATTTATGGTTTATTTTAAGATAATTAAAAATATAATTAAAGAATCTTTTTTTTTCCATTGAATAACATTTAATTTATGGTCCTTGTTAGAGATTGAGGATTGAAAGATTACAAAATTGTTCTATGAAAATGAATCGGAACAACAGCATTAATAAAGGGTCATATTGAAAGAAGTTTCTGTGTTGAAAAATTGGAAAATCTATGTGGCTTATTTATGATATAGCTCAAAGATAAAATTAGACTTTATATGAGTAATAAATACATTTAGAAGAATAAAAAATATTTGATTTTGCTGTTAAACTACAAAAAATTCTGATTTAGTGATAGATGTAATGATATAATTAAAGAAGTAAACAAAATCTGATGAATTTGATCCCACATATTCTCTTATTGTTTATGATCTCAGATGTTTTAATTTTGAAAGTTGCTGATATACTGCTCTTATCATTCTTATTTTCCTTTTACTTTACTAAAAATTTCCACATTAAATTATAATGGATAATATTTTTTCCTGACATAATCTATTATTATTATGCATTACTTACCTGGGCTTCAGCATCCCCATCAATGTTAAGTAAACTAAATACAGAACTTAAAAAAATTTTCATTAACCTTAACGAACTTTTGCATTTGGCAGCTACTAATATCCCTGATATAGGTTGAAGTTCAAAGTAAAATTTATCTCCAAAAATTGAAACTGCATACTCAGGACAGTATGTATACTAAATTTGGTTGAGATTTGGTTAATAGAGAGCTCTGAACACTTTAATTTTGATCACCCTGTGCATAACTAAAATAAGTTGCTCTGTAAAATCAGTACTATAATTTTATGTAAAAATTTTTGGTTCTTCAATTAATTAAAATTTTTTTGAAATATAGAAGAAATTATTTTGTTTTATCCTTTGAAACAATTGTGAATTTTATTTATAAATATATCTAATAATGCATAATAAATATTTACTTCAAAACAACATTTATGGTCTCTAATTGTTTCATCTTCAGAAAGTTTGCAAAAATGCCTTTTAATTTTAAAAATTTTATCAATTTGTCATTTCCTTGCAAACTCAAAATTTTTTTGTCAAATTTTAATAAATCAGATAAAACTACTAAGTGTATAAAACTAAGTGGATAAACTACTGAACGCTAATCTAAAACAACACATACAAACAAAAATCCCATTCAATTGTGCACAGAAAAAACTGCATTGTTATTAGGGATTGCAATCCAGCAGTGTTTTTAATCCAGCTGGATTTTTGCTGGACCAACATCATTCCAGCTGGATCCAGCACAAATGTATTTTTTGTGCAATAAAGTGTTATCTATCTATCTATCTATCTATTCAGAAATTTATGGGGTTTTTTAAAGAAATAAAACATTTTTTTTAAATACTTAAGAAACTTTTATTATTTAGACTGGTCACTATTAATCAGTAAAACTTCTTACACATTTAGGTAGTAAACTTAACTTTGGTTCGGTTTAACATTTGAGATAGAGATAATTAGCTTTCAATGTTTAGTTAGATTATAATGTAATCTTTAAGTTAAATAA
>NW_019390997.1:0-2896 GCF_000671375.1 Centruroides sculpturatus
GCCTGCCATCTGTTCTACTCCGAAACATCTGACACTAAACGAAACGCCTCTTCTTCAAAACGGTGTCGGAAACTTGTGTACAATTTTTATTTCTTTCATACTTCAATATGATACTTATGTTTATTGATTGCCAGTTGCCATAGATTAAAAGGGCCTCCTATCATAAACCGAGTCAGCATTTTAATATGTTTCTTAATTTTTTTTCCTGTCAGGAAAAAAAATTAAGAAACAAATTTTTTTTCCTGTCAGGAACCTATCTTTAACTATTTACTCTTTCACAATGTGATTCTATAAATATTTATAGAATTTATAGCGAGAAACAAGCGTTTGTTTGCTTAAGCACGCGTTTATTGTACAAAACTTGTACTCGATAAAAGCGTGTTGCATTCGATAAGTCTTCAACAAAATGTTAAAATTTATACATTTTATTGCACATTAACAAATTTCCTCTGAAAAAAATCAATTTTTTTCGTATTTCAAAGCTAATTTAGTTAAATAATTCCAACTAAAAGAGACTAAGTAATTAATAATCTATTTTGAGTTAACTACTTCATCCTAAATTGCGTTTAATTTAAAATAAGAACATGATAATTATTACAAAAAGTCGTGTCACGATCAGAAAATCTTTCATTGACCGTGACAAGAAGCAGCTATCATCAATTAAATTAAAAAAAAAAAGTAACATTGCATACTTGAACGTGAACACCATCAAATCCATTCAGTTTCTTTAATTCGATTCGCACATGATAATTATTACAAAAAATCGTGTCACGATCAGAAAATCTTTCATTGACCGTGACAAGAAGCAGCTATCATCAATTAAATTAAAAAAAAAAGTGACATTGCATACTTGAACGTGAACACCGTCAAATCCATTCGGTTTCTTTAATTCGTTTCGCAAGCGATAGTTTTAATTAACTAAAAATATTATAATAAGAAAAATTATATACTTTTTAATCTCTATTAATGTTCTAAACTCATTAAACACACATAAAATACATTAACAAAAAACATCATGGAAAATAAGGTCGCAGATAATGCTACTTTATATCAGATTCGCGTGTTGTTTCGGTATTCTTTATATAAAAAAAAATTAACTTATCAATAACACATAATTATATTTTATATCGAGAATGTTTAATAAATATTCTTTAACACGAATTATTTTGATATATTTAGAACAATAAAAACATTCTAAGACACAAGTTTACAGACGTGAAAAAAATCATTTTTAAACTCTAATCCTAGACCGTTTTGGCTCAAATGAGCGTATTTTTTATCCAGGAAACCACTTAAAATTATATATTAAAATAATTTAAAACTATAAATGATGTGTTAGAAACAAGATCTGACACAAACAAGCGAGTTCGGTACAATAAAGAGACAGATCATTTATCAGTAAGATATCCTGCTGAGATAATCTTGTTGAGCACAACTTTGTTCAATGGCCAACAACTCGTATTCTTTGATGTGAACTAACCGCCGCTTCTACATACTTTTTCCTCCTGCTCGAAACTTGCCACGTCTCCAAGAATCTGTGCCACTTTTTGTATACGAAACTGTAAAAAAATGCTCATTTGTTGAGAGCTTTAAGACGTGTTAACCATCCAAAGGACCTACCTAGAAGATTCGTGTTCTTTAAAGCCATACAAAAAGCCTTATTGATAATGATTGATGAAGTCGAATTCATCAAGAATCGATGATGAATGAGGAAGAAAAGTACTACTTTTATAATGAATTTCATCATTTTCCAATCGTTACACCCCTTACAAATCTTTTGTGTAGAGTACATATATTTTATACGTTTGTATACATTAATAACTGTCAAAAAATCATTTAAATTTTTACATTAAAAAATATACATTTATATTATTATAAAACCAACAAACCAATTGTTTTATTATACCAGGAACAACTGCGAGAATTTAAATCTATATATAATAGCATTTTTAATTCGTGTAGTGGATCATAGCAGGAAACAAACTGTAAGTAGCACCCATTATAATGCTGGTTTTTTTTTTGTGTGTGTTCTGATAATTAGTAGCTAGAACTCGCTCTATGTCACTTCATCAGATATAAAGTAATTATTGTGCTGTGAAGAAAGTCCACTTATTGTGTCTTGCTTAATAATCACGTATCGAATGTGTTAGACTGTTCTATTCTAGGCTACAAAAAGAGCCTTTGCAATCCATAACACTGTTCAAGGAAGGTAAGATCTTAAACTTTTCGAGATAGTTAGCATTGAAGAATCCTTCTCGAACGTCACAATTGAAATTAATCGAAATAATTAGCATATTATTCACCCCATTTAGACATATAACAGAATTAGGTCTTTGGTAGACAACCTTGGACCTTCAGCTGGCTCTCAGTGTCAATGGGATGTCCATCGTTCTCCACCTGGTTCTACCTGTCGCCAGTTAATAAATGTGTGTCACGTGACCGTCGCGTACGACAGGTGATCTACTCAAGGTTCACACGCTAAGTCACGTAGACTCCAACTTTACGAAAGGAAATCNTCTTCCTGGAAAAAATAAGACATTCCCTGAAAATAAGACCTAGCGCATTTTTCAGAGCAAAAATTAATATAAGACACTGTCTTATTTTCGGGAAACACGGTATGCTAACAAATATGTAAAAAATTGGTGCACTACAACTTTGGAACCATGAAATAAATTTGATAAAACACTCCCATTAAAAACAATTAAGCCTTAAATTAACGACCGTAATGCAGTTGCGATGCATTTAAATGATTTTATTTTATTTTTAAGTTTTGATTTTAGAGAAGGTTACCGAAACGGCCGCGAGGGTGCGACGTGCAGATCGATATTAAACACCCTTATTAGCGAGGTTGCGGCCGAATTTTTCTTCTCTTAAACGTCGAACGTCGAACGTCGAG
>NW_019390998.1:0-2195 GCF_000671375.1 Centruroides sculpturatus
TCTACTTCTTTTGGTTTTTCTTCGGGTTTCTTTTCTAATTTGATGGTAACTTCTTCAGCCTTTTCTGGTTTCTTTTCGATGATGACTTCTTCAACCTTTTCTGGTTTTAGTTTTTTAATTGTAATTTCTTCTACTACTTCCTCTACTTTTTCTTCCGGTTTCTTTTCAATTTTCACTGTCACTTCTTCTACTTCTTCTTTGGGTTTTTCCTTTGGTTTCTTTTCTAGAGTAACAGTTACTTCTTCAGCCTCTTCTGGTTTTTCTTCTGTTACTTCTTTTACTTTTTTCTTCTTCTTTAGTGTAATTTTTTCTTCTACTTCTTTTGGTTTTTCTTCGGGTTTCTTTTCTAATTTGATGGTAACTTCTTCAGCCTTTTCTGGTTTAGTTTCTATGATTGTTTCTTTTATTTTTTCTTCCTTTATTGTTATTTCTTCAATAGTGATATCTTCTGTTGTTTGAATTTCTTCTGTTTTTAAAGTTTTTTCTTCTATAGTTTTAGGTTTAAGTTCATATTTAACTGTTGTATCTTTTATGTGTACATCGGTTTCTTCTGTTACGTATGTTTCTTCAGGTATTTCTTCCATAATTATTTGGTACATCTGTGGTCTCTGAATAAAAAATTCTTGGACTTCTTCTAACATCTGTGGAAGAAGTATTTCTTCATGTAACTTTTCTGGTTGTATCAATGGAACTATTTCTTTTTCATCTTTCTTTGGTTTCTGAGCCCTTATTACTTTAATGACATCTGATACTTCTGTGATATCTGCAAAATGGATTTCATATGGAAATTCTTCAACTTCTTCTATAATTGGTTGCTGTACTTCTTCAATAAACGTTATCTGTCCTTCCTCTTCAATTTCTTCAATTATTGGACGAGATGGCTTCTCTCCTTTTATGATTAATGTCTCTTCAATTTGTGTAATTTCAACTTTTCCATCTTTTATTACTTGTTTGAATCTTATTGCTTTTCCTTTCTTTATATCAACTTTCGTTTCTTCCTCCTCTTTCAACACAATTTCTTCTTCAGGTAAAGTTACCTTATATGTAGTTTCTTCCTCAGCTGATTTTCGTCTTCTTATTTTGAAATCTGTTTCTTCTTCTTCAGTTACTATTTGGGCTCTTTCCATTTCTGGTCTTTTTATTGTAAACTCTTGTACTTCTTGTTTATCTATTGTTTCAGATACAGTCACTTCATGCTTTGGCTTATGAACAACTTCTTCTTTCCTAGTAACTAATTGTTCTACAGTAACCTCTCGTTTAGCTTCTTGTATAATAATTGACTCTTCTGGTGCAACAACAGTTTTTGCTTTATCTTCCTTTGGTTTTTTTTCTAAAAGTAATTCTCCTTCTTGTAATTCAGTAGTTACTTCTTGGACTATTAATGATTCTTCAAGAGGTATGGACCACTTTGCTTTAAGGTCTTCTGGTTTTCGTGAAGGTTTAAAATCTCCTTCTTTAATTTCTGGTTTTACTTCTGATACTATTATATGATCAACAGTTGGTACTGAAACTGCAGCTTTATCTTGTCTTGGAAGCTGTCCTGGTAAAAATTCACCTTCTTTAATATCAGTTTCAGCTTGCATTACTACAATATGTTGTTCAGTTTTCATACTGACATCAGCTTTTATTTGTTTTGGAACTTGTACAGAGTATTCCTCTTCTTTATGTTGCACTTGAACTTGAGAAACAACTATATGTTCTTTAGTAGGAACTGAGAAAGGTGCAGTAATTGTTCCAGGTGTTTCACCTGGTAAAAATTCCTTTTCTTTGTCTTCAGGTTGAATTTCTGCAACTGTCACATGTTCTTCAACAGGAATTGTGTAAGCTGCAGTCACTGTTCTTGGTAATTTTCCTGGTATAAATTCACCTTCTTTTGTTGTTGTTTGTACTTCAGAAATAATAACATGTTCTTCTGTAGAAATTGAAAAGCCAGCTGTTGTAGTTGCAGGTTTCTTTTCAACTAGAAATTCTTTTTCTTTTTGTACAGTCTCTGTAGCAAAGATTGTGACAGATTCTTCGACAGGCATTGTTACTTCTGCTGTAGTTGATTGTGGAAGTTTTCCAGGAATAAATTCTCCTTCTTTCTGTACTGTTTCTGTTGCAAAGACTGTAATGGTTTCTTCTACTGGCATTGTCACTTCTGCTGTTATGGATTTTGGAAGTTTTCCTGGAATAAATTCTCCTTCTTTCTGTAC
>NW_019390999.1:0-2195 GCF_000671375.1 Centruroides sculpturatus
AAATAAAACTTTCAAGATAAGGAAATTTCTGTCATTAAAAGTCAGGTATGCAATCATGTGACGCCTGTCTCCCCATCTTGTGTAACCAAATCAGTCGAGGTTGAAATAAAAGCCCAAACTCCAGTAGAAGTAAAAACAAACATTGGTGCATGTCTAGGAAAATAAACTTAAATGGGAGCAAAGATGAAACATAACACCTTGTAATTTATGCTAATTACTTTCTAATATTAAAAAATTAAAATCTTCAATAAATTATAATTAAATTAAATTTTTTTTGACTGAGTTTGACTAGAAACATATCGAAAAGCTAGATTAAAGTGAAAATAGCAGTTTTTTAACACTAAATATTTACAAAAAAATTTTTTAATTTGGTGCCAGATTGACCGCAGGTGTGCAATTTATATTAGAATGAGCATGCATGTGATGGGTTTTAATTGGTTGGGACCAAATGCTTCATTGCATTTATTTATATGTTTCTTGTTGCTTGAATGTTGGAGGATTGCATGGAAACCTTTACTAGATACACTGATATTGGAAGCACACAACATGCAGAAAAGCTCCGAGTCAGACAACCTATGTCCCCAAGATGACACCACAAGACCATTTGAGTCAGTTTTAAGAAGCCAGCTCTCCCTAAGCATGCACTTTACCTTGCTTGTGGTTTACTTTAGGTTGTAGTTTCTGTCAAAATGAAAAATGAAGGACATTGTTAGAAAGCAGAAAACCATGGTGCATGCCAAATATATAAACACCCACTTAAAACTAAACTTTTGTCTTTGTCTACAGATTGTCTTTACAGAAGTTATTAATATTTAGGATACTAGTTTAAAATCTCATACTTTCTGGCATGAGGTTTGCTCAATCTTTAATTTTACAGAGTGCTAGAAAGTTACAAGATTTTAAATGAATGTCAATTGTTTTATTTAACAATAACACTAAAAATTAAATTTATTATCACTCAACAATTATTATTTTCAGTTTTTCTACGGTAGTCAAGAAAGAGTGATGTCATCATTTAAGCTAAAGAATAGTAGGAATGACTATTGGGAAAGGAAAGCTTGCTTAACAACTTACTTCATAAACTATTGGATTCTATACAATTTTCCATTGCTAAAACACGAGTTTCTATTGTTAGTATTAAATAAAATCTATTTCTTTCTTTTGTCCACTGCACTTAAATAAATAAAAATGCTAAAAATAATGCTGTACAAAAATCACTCTTAACGTCAAACCATAGGTATACTTAAGCCTTAGTGCAGTCTGATTGTATCAAAGTGCAGAAAGATCGGTATTTCACAAGAATACAAGCAAAGAGAACGCACATGCAAATTCCTATAGCATGTGAAGAGTAGCAAGCCTTGGGAAACTCCTCATTATGTTAGCCTATATACATGTACATGTGTAGATGGCAGTGCCTTATCATGTGGCACAAGTCACATGATAAGGCATATGGCAGTGTGCTGGTTGCTATTTTGCTCCTAAGCGCATTTACAAAAATAAATAAATAAATTCCACATGGGAATTTGAAAAAAAGTGAGAAAAGCGAGTCACTTTAAGCCCTGTAATAGTAGATTTTATACTACTGATAGCTCTTCTATACCTGTCAATGTAAAGTTTTCCAATAAAAAAATTTTGAGGGCAAAGTTTTTGATTGCAATGGGACCAAAAGGATTGAGTCAAGTCCTAATCAGAAAATCAAGTTTTTCTATCAATGCCCAGCAATATTTAAATGAATGTATATGACATCACATAATTCCTTATATTTGAAAATACTATTCTCAAGCAGAACATTTTCATACCAGATCAAGCAAGTTTCCATTATGCCAAAACTGTGCTGGATTATCTGTGATAAGAAAACATCACCTTTGTCAAGGACAACCCTGCAAAACTAACAGAATGTTTCATCCAATTCTTCATGCATGACTTCCTATGTAACTACATTAACAAAAGTAGTATATCTTTAGTACTTTTGTGGTGAAAAAGATGCAATGGACTTTCAACTCACCCTGTATATTAATAGTGTGACCAAATCCTTGCTCATGAGCCACATGCAGCTCTTACATGCCATCAATATGGCTCCTGAAAGATATCTGATCATTTTAAGGTAAAAGCAGAAATGAAATAAGCCTTGCAAAATATGCACATGTAATTCAACTGTCATGGCTCTTATTGACATTGACTAAGATAACTGACTT
>NW_019391000.1:0-2202 GCF_000671375.1 Centruroides sculpturatus
AATTAAATTCCTAGGAGACTTTACTAAAAATTCAATCCCATTCGATGATTAATGCATAGTCTGAAGGGATAAAGTATAATAACCTGAAGAGAAGAATTTTCAAACATGTACAGGACAGCTGGGAATTACTTTAAAAAATAAAAATAACAAAAGAACGAGAAAACATCTACTCGTAAAAATTGATTTTAAAAGATTATTATTTCTAATTTTTTTTTTAATTAGGGGAAAAAAAAACAATAAATTCTATTTAATATATTGATACCAAAAATAGCAAAAATAGATAGATAAATAAGGAGAATTATTAAATTTAAAACTGTTAATTGTTACCTATTGAATGAAATTTTCATAAAAATGTGCCGCCATCTGTTGAGTAAGCTTGAAAATATTTGTCTATTTATAGCATTAAAGATGTTAATTTAATGATACAAAGAAAGGTGTTGTAATAAGAATTATGAGATTTTAATATATTATATAAACAGTTTGAAATAAAATATACAACACGTGTCTTCCTTATTACTTAATAGAATTTTCATAGGCAGAGAAATGATGAATAAATAAATCCTGTTCTAATTTTAGTCAACTCACTAGTTTGATGTATTCTTATGTTTTTAGAAATTTTAACAGCTTACAGAAGCTTTAAATGTACATATATATATATACANCTTATCCTTAGAGAATATAAACGTTTAATCTTACCGATAAATTTTCTCGCTGTGCTTATTTTTTAGTGGAAAACTTGTGATAAACTGTTGTGTGAAAAAGAGGAGCAGCGCTCAACAGAAAAGCAATCCGGGACAATGTACTACGCTTGTCTGAAGATCTTCACTGGAACACTCTATAATCACATGGTGTTGTCACATGATCCCAATCACAGTCTCTAGAGAAAACATATGTGCCTTCTACAAACGAATAAACGCAAAGAAACACTCAAAATTCCATTCTCTGATCGTATTTCTTACTACTAAATATCAAATATTTGACAGAAACTAAAAATATAACTAATTTTAAGAACATTTCTCTATATTAAACCTATTGAAATGAACTTAAGTTTTGTGTAAACTTTCGAAGTGTATATTGTTTTAAATCTTATATTTTACGATTGTGAAGCGATTATAAAATAAATTTATTAAAATTTCATTTATTTTATTATTATGTTTTTAAAAATATAGAACGAAAGAAAAGTTTGATAAATATAACAATTCCCAATAGAGATATAGAAATTGTAATTTTTCAAAATGAAAGCAACCATTTTATATACTATCAATCTTACATTTTAATTAACTTTTATTGAATTATTTTATTAAACAGTTCGAATTCTAATATAATAAACTATATACATAAATAGCGTAAAATCAGTGGTAAATTTTATATATAAATCTATCGAAATAAACATAATTATAAACAGTTTCTATACGTTAAAAAAAAGTAATTATTTATATTATTTTTATGAAATTTAAACATCATATTTAGTACACATTGAAATAATGACTGTAAATTTTATGGTTGGGATGATTGTATGGATATTTTTCTACAAATAAAATAAGACCCAATGGCCAAATTCTGTTGTTAATGTAGTAAAAGTTTCCGGAAATGCAAGAGTTCTTCCACAAAAGATTGAATTGGAATCTTTCCAAATGATGCAGTTTCGAGCTCTAACATGGCTTCTTAATGAAGTAGTTTTGCTTTACAACTGCACTTGAGCTTGAAACCGAAGGCCAGATTCATATATGATGGATTTATTTTTCTTTATACATCATTTTATTATTATTTTATATTTTTAAATTTTTATCAGAAGTTTTTAATCCTTCATCTCGTGATTAAATCACTTGTTTTATTTATGAAATCTGAATAGAGTTTGTTTAAATCTCTTTGATGTATTTAATATAAAAGCCATATGTTCTCTTTCGGATACATCTTGATTAGTGTCATGGAGTTGTCCGTCTAGTGTTAATGATTAGTTTTATTGATCAAATTTTGGCAAACCTCGAACTCGTTTTATTCTATTTCGCACAGAAAATATATTAATTGATTTTTTTTTACATCCCTATCCTCCCCATCCTCTAACTTCCTTTTCCATCCTCCAACCTCCATTCTACATTAATTGTTTAAAGAAGTTCTTCAAAACTGAATAAAGAGTTTATTTTTATGCAGAAATTTAATAGCACACTGTTATGCTAATTTTTATTTATTTATATTTACTAA
>NW_019391001.1:0-2210 GCF_000671375.1 Centruroides sculpturatus
GAATAATTCATATAAACTATGCTAGAAACAAAAAAATTGTAGGATTACTTACCGAGTGTTCACCGTTCGACTACGCCGTCGCTTAAGCTTGTTTTAGTGGTGGAGATTGTCATCGAATAGCGCTAGCGTGCTTCCCGATAAATTATTTTTTGCGAAAAATTCGCTGTACTTTACAGACAACATTAACATAAATGTGAGATTAGCCGGGGGTACAACTCCACTTAGGATCGTTCGTACCACTTAATCGGCAGCTAGTCGGTGAGACTAGTTCTCCAGGTTTCAGATCGAGTGATCCGATCCTAAAAGTTCTTATAGGAGGGCTTTTATATACTGATCCAAATCGCGTAATTCGGATCTACGTCAGGATTCCGTGACACCAGTTAATCAAACTTATTAGACGCGGATTAACACGCGTACGCGATCTGATTCGGAAATGATCTGAGGAGACATTCTTAAGATAAACAAAGTAAAATTTAATAAAACTAAACAAATGAATACAAAAGATCAAATACAAACGATTATACGACAAATCTTAAACTACGACTTAATCTAAGCTAATGCGCGTGAGAGAGAGAGCTCACAAATCTATCATAAACATACGACCTGGTAGTTGTCGTCTTCGTTCTGTAGATATAGGACTCCTTGTAGATAGGGTTCATATTACTTTCGTATGGGAGATCAATTCGTGCACCAAATATAAAATTATCACTTCTTCTAAGTGTAGACTCGGGACTTTGTCTATCGGACTTCGTTATGGGTGTTGGCCATCAGGAGAGGAACGTATGTGTAGTCTGGACACTTTCAAATCGGTCGGAGAACTCTCCTGAATTCTGACTAATCTCTCCTTTTTATTTCCAAATTTTGTCCAATCATTGTCCAGTAACTCTTCGTGAGAACCGGCGAAAAGGGGGACGAAAGAGGGGTAGCCATTTCCCTTCTGAGCGAGATTTTAACGGATAAGGGAAAAACAGAGGATGTACGGACTTCCTTTTAACGGAAGTAGTATCTGAAATCTATCTTTCCCACGACCTAAACACTACTTTTTCCACCAAAACGATGTATTATTTTGCGTGAATATTTAAGCAGTTTAAATAAAAATTATTACATGAGGCCTAGGGCCCTCAGGTTTTCACATAAATATAATTTTTATGGACGTTAAATAATAAATGGTTTTTAGTAGGTCCGCTGCTCGTTTAAACCCAACGGTTTGTGCAATCCAGTCGCAAAACGAGTCGGCGATGACGTTTTACCGAATTATAGGAGTTTTTTAGCGTGTTTGTACGAATACTGTCGCAATTTTTTCGCCGTGATATAGGAATCCGAACTATAGGAACCCGTGTTATAGGGGAATCGACTGTAGTTACGATTTAAATTACCTTTGAAAATACTCCTTGCGTGCATTCTCTTGACAAATCTTTTGATTTATATAATGAAACTAAGCCAGCAAAAAAGCCATAAGAGCCAATGAGAAGCCGCATTAAACAATTTAAGATTTTAATGAGCGCAATTATTTACGAAGCAATTATAGTCGTTCTATTGTGTTTTGTGTACTTATGGCATTTTTTTTTTATTGTGTCCATCGTGCGTTCTGCCAGACTCACATTGGAGAAATATGGTTGGTAAGAAAAGGGTTCAACCTGAAAATTCCGGAGACTATTTTACATGTTGGATTTGTTCCAGAACAGTAGGTTTATATCTTAATCGCTCGGCCATGTTTTATGTTGATTTTGGTGTAAGAATTATCTCATAAGAGACTTGTTTATGGATATTGCGTTTTACTAAGACGTTAGGGCCCACCAGTGGCCAAGCGGTTCCGTTTCCCAAACACTAGGATTTCGTTCACAAGTCCGTGCCTCGCAAAGAGGAGCTGCCCATGTGGAGTTTTCCGGGTTTTCTCCACATCTGGTATGCCTGAATAGGGGCCAATTGCCCTTATTCAGACCTCCAGGAAGGCATTTCTTCTTGGCAAATCGCCCAAATGTTGCATTGCCTTAACTTAACTAAACAAACAATTAAAATAATTAAACACTTTTATTCATCCAATTAATAAGAAATCGCCATATATAACTGAGAACCTTCTCCGATAATAATTGAAAGTTCCTAATAGAGGACAGAAAGTGATAGAAGATTTTTTCTCCCAAATCATATCTATATATATAATCGAGACCGATTGATGATGATAATAATAATAATAATAAGCTCAGAGCCCA
>NW_019391002.1:0-2360 GCF_000671375.1 Centruroides sculpturatus
GCTCTGTAAAGCGCATGTGCAAATGCATATAATCTGGCTGCTTGGAAACTGACCTAGTTTTGACAATACAGCACTTCCATTCCATCACTGATATTCGAATATACGATAGCAATTTTATTGTTTTTTTTTCACATGTAGTGTAGAAATTTGTAATAAGATACATAATGCAGTTATAATAAAAAATTAATTTTAATTAATCCAAAGTACATTAAAATATGAAAATAATTGTGCAATATGTATTTATATTTTAGAAAATACAAGGGAAGCGGTGCTTCCACTGGTTCCAAGGATGGCATGCCACTGATGTAATATTATCATGATTTCAGAAGTCAATATGCAGCATTATCATTTATTCCAAAATCTTTATATAATTATTTATTTCTATGCATTTATACTGTTATATTTTTAAAATATTATTTTTTTTTTTTATTTTTTTTTCTCAATTTTTATTAGTTTCACTTCTGTTATTATTGCAATGATTGAAACTGCTGAATTTTTGACAAGACAATGTCTCGTTTCTAAAATTGCACTGCTGTCATTGTCTGGACACCTTAGAGGCATGAAAGAGTACCTGTCAGGAGTTGCAATTTGGCACAGAGTATTTGGTGTCCAAATCATGTGCACATAAAAAAAAACCAGACTTGTAGGTAGTCAGGAGACTGAGAACCAATTGAAAACAAAATATGAAATGCCGAGACTGTTTCTACAAACAGGCACAAGTGCAAGATTTGCACATGCTCTCTGAGACATAGTCTCATCCCAAGAATGGTTTTGCCATTTTATACACTAATCCATCTGTCTTCCATATGGACCATATGTCTGATTTTGTATTATATATAATGTAAAATAAACACACATACAAAATTAGACAAAATTATTCTGATCTGAAGATCTGTTTATAGATTGAAAATATTAACCCGAATTTGTCAAATTAAATATTAATGGAAATTAGTTAAGGCTCCTTGGTGGATGTATTTTTTTGATGATTTAATTAATAGCTTTACATCCAAAAATTCCAACTATTTGAATTCATTTGTGTTAAGAATGGCATTATATACTATTACTAAAGATCATTTTTGGCAATTGTTTCAAGTTTACTATTCTCATTTTTATAGTTAAATTTTTCTGATTTCAAAAATTCTAATGCTATAAATTAATTGTGGTACATATACATAAAATTTTAAAAACTGACAAATTCTTATCTTTTAAAACTTTTTCCTATACTTTTAAATGTTTGTTGAATGCTAAGTAAATTAAGTTTTTTTATTAATAAAGTTTAATTTAATACCTATATATTTTTATGTATCTATGATAAAATATATTTTTACTTTTAGATTTCTCAGCCTGAACAGATAAATATATCCGATGTGATAATATTTTTAGAAAAGTCAGTAAAAATAAATATAACAGATTATAAGAATGATATAGAAAATATGAAGAAATTAGATCAAATAATTAAGGTAAGTCTTTAACATTTTAGAAATTGTTTTAGTTTCTGATTTCGTAATGTTTAAATATTAAGAGTTTATTATTAATAAAACACACCTTTAATAATCCAGCTAATAAAAATTAATAATATAATAACGTTTTCGATCATTTCTCTACAACTAATAGAAGATCTCAAAAACATTTCTTTAATGGACGATGAATATATGACGGTCTTGACTTTAAGTTGATGTATCCATCGATAAAATTGTCTCCTCGCTTCTGCGCATTAAGAGATTTTTTATCTGCTAATGTTGAAAATGCGACACGTCATCACAATCAAATACTAGAACTTGCATACCTAGTGTGTTATACATCGTTTTTTGAGTTTTAGAACGAATTATATTTGCAGGGAAGAGGCATACCGATGGGTAGTCCCACATCGGCGATTCTATGCGAGTTGGTCTTACGGCAACTCGAAAACAAAATTCTACCCGAATTCCAACACCTTATCATTTTGTACGCCAGATACGTCGACGATATATTCATCTTGTGGCAACGAAAACCTAACCTACAGCAATTTTTGGATAGGATCAATAATAACCCTTACGGTTTATTACCACAAGTGGACCAGGAGAGTGATAGTATTGTAAATTTTTTGGACATTTCCATCGCTTGCAGACAGGGAGAAATCAAGACCGGCATATACAGAAAACCATGCTATCAACCCACTTTAATTCCGCATAATTCAATCGATCCGCATCACATCAAATTGGCAGCCTTTAGGTCCTGGATAAAAAGGGCTTATACACATTGTTCTAGTATAAAAGACACGATGGCGGAGCTAAACTACATTCTAAAGATTGCGGAACAACAGGGATACCAAAAGGAAATCATAAAGAATCTTATTACAACCTTCCAAACAACTAAACAAC
>NW_019391002.1:4207-7204 GCF_000671375.1 Centruroides sculpturatus
AAAACTAATTTTGTAAGTTTTTAATTGTTGTTTATTTCAAATATGATTAATTAATATCAAATGTAATAACTATGATAAATAAGAATAATTTTTTGATAATTAAATTTTAATTCTGCAATTTTGTATATTTGAGGGCAGGATAGAAGTGTTGCAAGTTTATAGATAGTACTAGTAAAAGTTTTTATTTAAGGATATGTTCTGTTATGTATTAATGAATCACTGGTAACGTTTTATTGTATTCTAACATTTGGTTTTATTTTGGTAGTATTGAGAAGTAGTCATTGTAGTGTTTTTTTTCTTAATATGTTAAGTATTGAATATTCTGAGTCATAAAATATCTTATAAAAAAGTTGTCAGTAAAGGAAATAATAAAGATACGGCAAACACATTGGGTGAGGATTCCCCTGTTCCACCATGACAATGCACCCACCTTTACCAGCAGTGTTATGATTTAAAAATTGGAAGAGTTAAAATTCAAAGTAGATGGCCACCCACTTACTTTTCAGACTTAAGTTTACATTATTTTCATGTATAGCCAAGTTATATACATTTTTATAAGCAATAAATCTTTATAAACTAGACTTCTCTTTATGTTGGAACTTGGAGACATGTTCATTGTACAATTAGCTAATCTGACCTTTCTAAGAAGAGACATCCTTGAGTTTGAACAAGCTAATCTATATCAAAATTTATAGTCAGGCCAGTTTGTTGCTATTGAGTTTACTAGTGATAATTCTTCTGTAAAACTTAGTAGTTGTCCAGTGGAGTTCTCTGATCACAAGGAACATTTTTGTTTGGCATTCAAGTGTACATCAAAATATGCAATGAGCCTGTTTGACATTGGTTACTTCACTAGTAAATGTCATTTTTCTTTAGAATGTGGAAGGTGTGCAATAGACTATAAGAGTAATATGGATGAAAATTTCAACAAAATTATCAAAACAAGATGCATCACTACAAAAATACACAATTAGAAAAATAAAAATGGTTGCATTCTAGTCTTGAATAGTCACTGGCATGGCATAGCCAGAGTTTTGTTGGGGGGGCCTAGTAGAGGCCAACCTAACACAAAATTGAATTATTTCAAATTATTCATAACATTGGGCACAGTGGACCTTTTTTTTTTTATTAGTATTCAAAATTTTTAGCTTTAAGTTTTTTGTTGTTTCCAAATCAGCTTAACACTTTTTCAGCTGTGATTTTCTGGGGGGGCACCAGGTTCACTGGGGAGGGCCATGCCCACCCAGGCTCCCCCCTCGCTACGCCCATGGTCACTGGTACTGGTGCACCCATATTTCTGTAAAATTCTGCAGTTGTTTAATTGAGTTGTTCAGTGACTCCTCATTTCCTTGCCTTTGGAAGCTATGCAGTTGGTCATTGCATTTGATAAAGTTGCTTTAAAGAAATCAGAAAAACATGCAAATGACTCATGTTTCAAATTAATGCCATCTTGATGGGACACTTTTTGTTTCATCTTGACTTCAATCAATATCAATACATTAGCTGGATTGATCACTGATCTTCAAACTACATTTTGTTTCTATACATACAAAACAACTTTGCACAACTAGCAAAGTCTGGCTAGATGTTATACATGTTTTTAGATTTGTGAAAGTGATTCATGAACAAAGAATAAGAGAACAGAATATTAAATAGCCTTTACTGCCTAAAGGAAAGAGTAGAAAGATGATATTCTTTTCTAGTGGTTTTCTAACAGTGATTTCCAGACAGTTTCATATGAGCTCATTTGAACATTAACAAATTTTTTTAATCCTAACATTGAATCTATACACAAAACAATTTATTTGATAAAATTGCACTTTTATTTAACATTTTATTTCTAACTTTTTTCAAAAAATAACTAACATAAAATAATTAAAAACAAATTGAATTAAATTTAAAAACTTACTTAATTTAAACATTTTAAGTGGTCTTGCATTTTTTCACAAAGCTTGTTAAATTGAGGTTTAATTGTTGAGACAGTTGGCCAGATTTCTTTTGAATAATGTAATATTTTTCAATGTATATTGGATGATTTGTTTCAAGCTCTAGTTTTGTAAAGTTTCACTATAAATTATACAAAATTGTTGATATTCACTATTTTATTTCAAGAAGAAATGATGCCAGATTAGATTATTAATAGTAGCAGTAATATTGCCCAATTAAATGCTAAGTAATTTGGATTAGAGGTGGATGTTAGTGTCTAACATTCACCTCTAAGCCAAATATCTAGTCTTATTTATAATAAACTGCACTTAAATATATATAAAATAAAACATCTATTAATTTTGTTGTTGATTAACCAATTTTCTCTTATCTAATGTTGCTTATATTCTTTCTTTGGCAGTCAAAAATTACTAAATATCCATAAATTAACCAAATTTGCCAAACCAAACGTAGCAACTGCAAAATTCCTAGTATCTGCACTAGCTTTCTGATATGAAGTGCAAAACTGTAATTGCCACTATAGTCACTGTTGTTGATGTTAGTCAGTGCTGCTATTGCAACTTCATACAAAATTTCTAACATTTGATTTGTATATTTTATTATAAACTGTAAAAAAATTTTTAAAGATTTTTAATTGGGAATAATGTTTATGAAAAGAAATTTGTGATCTCATAAAAGGAATTGGTAAACTCATTTGGAGTTGCAACCTTATATTTGGGACTAACAACTATAATGCCTTAAGCATTATAGCTGCTAGTCCCAAAAAAACTTTTATTAAACAATAAAAGCACAAACAATAAATCATTGTAATTTGTTAATCTTACATTATATAATTTTTTAAATTCATTAATACTATATTAATAGTCAAACAGTTACAATTGATTCATTTCAGCAGTGATAAAAAAAACTACTTAAAGAAAAACTTTTGAGAATTAGATTTAGCATTACAAAAAGCTACAAAAATATTTTGGTATATTATGTTGTTCTTATTATGTATAACTACAGTATTAAACAATATTTTATATATATATATATATATATATATATATA
>NW_019391002.1:9347-9767 GCF_000671375.1 Centruroides sculpturatus
AAGTCGATAATCGTTTCGGTGGCATTTTGTCTAAAAAATAATGAAATTATAAAATAAGTTTAATAAAAAAATACATATTAAAAATTTTTAATTTGTACATACATACATATGTACTTACGTACCAAAAATGTCCCTAATTGTTTCCAATTTTTCCAGTTAATGTGTAACAATCAGTAATAAATATGTACATAAAACACTCACAGACAAGTCTAAACCAGCCACTTTATGAGCACACACTGAATAATGCTCGTAAACAAGAGGAAATAGAAAAGAGTGTGCATCGAGATTGTGCTTGCACAAGATTGGCAACATGTAGATATATCGACATCGAAAAAAGTTTTTTTTGCCGTTATAGCGAAACATTTTAGGCCGTAAATTGAAAACGTACCTTAATTGAAGAGGGTCGTTATAGCGAAATGC
>NW_019391003.1:0-2188 GCF_000671375.1 Centruroides sculpturatus
TACACGTTTACACGTTTAAAACGTGCGCCTCAACCTCTCTAATGTAATTTTCATTCGAGCTGAAACACAGAAACCATTAGAACACTTTTTGATACATAAGAACTAAATAAACAGTGAAAGCATAAAATACCCAAGACATCACTCGCATATATGACACTTATTTACAGACTTCTTGTATGAATCTGCAAGCGTTTCACATGTAATGTTCCAGCAGTAGTCTGGTAACATTGCTGGACTCTATTTCCCTTGATATCACTTTTCCATAAAAGCAATGTCTTGGTGAAAATGCTCCCATGTTTGTCACTGACAGACCTGCAGTTTTCAGGGAAAAAGTCAATGTGAGGATGCAAAAGTGCATTTTCAATGATATATTGCATCCCATCTTTTCATAACACAACAGCATGTTATTTGTAATTTCTTGTTTGTAATTAGAAGCTTTGTGGTTTCCAAGAAAATTGTTTACCACCATCCTGAAAGCATTCAAAGCTTCTTTTCTAGCACCTATTAGTACACTATCAAAGTGGTATTTTTGAGAAGCTTGGAAATCTGTGGACCTACAAATATACCCTCTAACTTTTGCCTCACTAATGTTTGGAAATGTCTCTCTAAAACACTAAATTCTGGGCCATTTCGATCCATGATTTAGACAGTTTTTCATAAGTCCTAATTTTATACGCAACGATGTTAGTATGATCAAACTGCATTTTACTAACAGTTCAGAAATAACACTTTTTGATCCAGGTTTGAGGGATTTCCTTTATGATCAGGCTCTCCTTTTGAAATCTTTTATCTGGTCTTTGCTATCCCTCTCACAGAGAAAACAACAGTACTTCATATACCCCAGCTGAAGTCCAAGTAATAATGTTATAACTTTGAAATTACAACACACCTTCCATTTATGTTCTTGATAATTTACTTTTGCAAGAAGTTGCTTTGTGCTTTTGTGTGATTCTTTCATGTACTTTGCATGGCCAATACGAATAGAAAGCTTTTGTTACACAACAGTAACAAAATAGCTTTAAGGCTCACCTTGGAGGAGTCAATGAAGAGTCTCCATTCACATTGTTTGTAGCATATATTGAGAGCTGTCATAAGAATGATTGTTTTCTTTTCTTTCAACAGACATTCAAGTAAATATACTTTAAGCTGTATAGGAATACATTTCAACAACTACAGAAAAATGGCAATTTTTTGAAAAATTTGGCATATTTGATTCAAAATCTTAAAAACTAGAGCCAAGTTAATGTTTTTATTACCATATTCATATTCAACACTCCTGAATTACTTATATACAGCTACTTTGGTTTCAGAAACTTTTTGGCTGTTGATCAGTGTTATTAAAGTATATTGAATAGTAAATGTTACACAAAGTCAGCATCATATAAGCAAGCTAGTTGCAATTACATGAAATATGAAAATACACAGGTACATCAATGCTGCAGTTGTTATAAACTCTAACCTTGCATAAATCAGGAAATGGATTAGGTAATGAAATCTGTTTTCTATTTTGTTGTCACAAGATATATTTCAGTATACTGCAATGTTAATTGGATATTTTTGTTTTTCAGAGTAAGTTATAAAGGAAAATTTAAATATTGCATGTTTTTAATATTTTATATACAGTAAACCCCACAAACTTCATCTTTGCGTAACATAAACAAATTTTTTAAAACTAGTAACTTAAAACTTTTTGACAATAGAAAAACTATGATTAATGAGTGTTTTTGATATCTGAAAGTCTTTCCAATATCATGCATTATATTACTGTAGTCGGCAAGTTATTAAAGACTGTACATTGGAACATACAGTATCATAGCATCATAAAATTTTATGAACTCATTTCCTCTAATAAATTCAACACTTTAATCTCAGCTCAATAAAACTTCTTATATATATTTCTTAAAAGATAAAAATCATAATACCTTGACTCTTCTTGATTATTTTCATCCAATGATATAACGATGCTCAATCCTAATTTAACTTTCTTCTGACCATTTTCTTTATCCTAAATACAAATATTTATTTTAGTTTTTAAAACAATACATCTTTAAAAAATAATAAATACTAATCATTACTTAAATATGCATCTTGTTTATGTTTTTCTTTAATTAAAAATTGATTTAATTTTTAAAGATGTTATTACAATTTGCTTGATATTCTTTACAGTTAACTTTTCAATTTTAAATAA
>NW_019391004.1:0-2270 GCF_000671375.1 Centruroides sculpturatus
CTGTAAGTTTTATGAGAATGTCCCGGGAAATCCAACACCAGCTGTTCTCAAGGTCATCCAGCTGTAAACACAATGACTCATCAGTGCCAAATTTCTCAGAAAGGAGAGACAATAAAAAATAAAGTTAAAAGCTTTTTTTACAAAAATAACGCATTTCTTTCGTTTTTTTCAGTTTTAAGTATTTTTTATGTTTAATTATAATGTAGTTAAAAATTGATCGAAGAGGAAGCGGTTAACAAGAACATTTATCAGCTTGCGCACATCCGACTTGGATCTTACACACAAGACATCTGCTATCGTGAAGAATTGATGAAATGAAAGTGTACATTTATTAGAGAATAGACAAAGATTCAAATTGTAAACAATTTACCTTTTGTATATACAACTATCACTCGATCCATAGCGGTCTTTCAATAACCGGATATAAAAAAATGAACAGATGACGCTTAACTTAAGCGCGGTTTACAAAACGAATATTATTAATCTTAACACAACCACTCATAATTAAAAAATTAAGCCTCGTTTAAATACTGGCCTCCCTTTCATGGTGGAGCCAGTGTATCCAGCTAAAACACACAAAAATTTAACAAAAATAATATTAAAGTAGTCAAGACATAGCCAAATATTGTAGCGCCACATCACTAGCGGACATTTGAATTTGCGGATTAGAACGCCGTCGGTTAACCGAGCTGACGGTTAATCGGGGGTCGGATAATCGATACTTTACTGTATATAACATCAAAGCACTTCGCATTCAGAAGAAAGAAAAGAAAAAAAGTTGCAGTAACACCTTAATTTAACTTATTCCTTACTTTCGACACATTGGCATATCACACAGTCCATCGCGTTTTTGTATTCACAATTTTGAAACTCATTCTGTGCCTAATTTCACACTTTTGTATAAATATTTTCAGTTGCAAAAAAGAGTTACATGCCTCATAAATGGCTATTGATATGAGGCATGTAACCCTTTTTAACATTAAACATAAAAAATACTTAAAACTGAAAAAAACGAAAGAAATGCGTTATTTTTGTAAAAAAAGCTTTTAACTTTATTTTCCATTATCTATAACATTACGGGGTTAGCTTGCCCTATTTTATCTTTTTACACAAGAAGCCTGGGAAATCCAACACCAGCTGTTCTCAAGGTCATCCAGCTGTAAACACAATGACTCATCAGTGCCAAATTTCTCAGAAAGGAGAGACAATGGAAAATAAAGTTAAAAGCTTTTTTTACAAAAATAACGCATTTCTTTCGTTTTTTTCAGTTTTAAGTATTTTTTATGTTTAATGTTAAAAAGGGTTACATGCCTCATATCAATAGCCATTTATGAGGCATGTAACTCTTTTTTGCAACTGAAAATATTTATACAAAAGTGTGAAATTAGGCACAGAATGAGTTTCAAAATTGTGAATACAAAAACGCGATGGACTGTGTGATATGCCAATGTGTCGAAAGTAAGGAATAAGTTAAATTAAGGTGTTACTGCAACTTTTTTTCTTTTCTTTCTTCTGAATGCGAAGTGCTTTGATGTTATATACAGTAAAGTATCGATTATCCGACCCCCGATTAACCGTCAGCTCGGTTAACCGACGGCGTTCTAATCCGCAAATTCAAATGTCCGCTAGTGATGTGGCGCTACAATATTTGGCTATGTCTTGACTACTTTAATATTATTTTTGTTAAATTTTTGTGTGTTTTAGCTGGATACACTGGCTCCACCATGAAAGGGAGGCCAGTATTTAAACGAGGCTTAATTTTTTAATTATGAGTGGTTGTGTTAAGATTAATAATATTCGTTTTGTAAACCGCGCTTAAGTTAAGCGTCATCTGTTCATTTTTTTATATCCGGTTATTGAAAGACCGCTATGGATCGAGTGATAGTTGTATATACAAAAGGTAAATTGTTTACAATTTGAATCTTTGTCTATTCTCTAATAAATGTACACTTTCATTTCATCAATTCTTCACGATAGCAGATGTCTTGTGTGTAAGATCCAAGTCGGATGTGCGCAAGCTGATAAATGTTCTTGTTAACCGCTTCCTCTTCGATCAATTTTTAACTACATTATAATTAAACATAAAAAATACTTAAAACTGAAAAAAACGAAAGAAATGCGTTATTTTTGTAAAAAAAGCTTTTAACTTTATTTTTTATTGTCTCTCCTTTCTGAGAAATTTGGCACTGATGAGTCATTGTGTTTACAGCTGGATGACCTTGAGAACAGCTGGTGTTGGATTTCCCGGGACATTCTCATAAAACTTACAG
>NW_019391005.1:0-2939 GCF_000671375.1 Centruroides sculpturatus
GCTGTTAAAAAATTCTCATTAATCTACGGTAAATGTATTTTTATAACTTTATCCAAATCCAAAAAATAATAAAATTTATATTTACTTTAAGAAAAATTTAATATTTTCGAGTGAACAAGTAGAAAACTTCCTTCGGTTTTTTCCGGAATCGCTTCCCATAAAAAATCCATCAGATCCAGGACATTTGTCGGCTTCAGGACTGCCAGGCAGGCTTAAATTAACTCCCGCTCCGTCATGAGGACTTCCAATACTATAAAAGTAAATTTTATGTGAAACAAGTATTATTAAATGTATTCGTATTAAAAAAGTCATTTACAGATGAGCTGATTCGTGAGCCACTATAGAGGCTGTATCGGAAAGTTTATCTAAGTCTACAATTGCTCCATATTTTCTGCAAGGATCACATGTTCCTCCAAAATATGATAATCCTGCAAAGATTAATTTACATAATACAATCAATATCGTGAAAAAATCTCATATTTTGTAAATATTTTATAATAAATCGCCTACCTAATAAATTATCAAAGATCCAGCCAACATTATTTTTTTCACCAATTACTCTTCTAAAATAAATTAAAAGTAAATTTAAAGACCGATTTACACTTAGAAAAGAGAAATAAACAAGGCTGTAGTTCGCACAATTTTGCGCATTACTCGCGACTGATATGGAAGTAATATATAAGCAAGTTTTACTTTTAATAGCATCATATACAATTTTTGTTTTGCTTCAAATTTAACAATAAAATAGAACTGTTTATTGATATTTTAAATATTAACTACAGTAGAGCCTCGAAAACTCGGCACTCGATAACTCGGCCACACCCTGGCAGGGCAAAAAAATCCTTAGTTAATTAATTTTCATGATAAAGACAGCTTTATGCCTCATAAAGTATTTTTCTGAGGTCTGTCTTATCAGGTAAATTACTGTACAGTGTATTCATTAATTTTCATTTTCATGTAGTAAAGGCTCTATGCCTTCATAAAGGACGTNAAATAAATAAATTCAGATGTTTACACGAAATAATACACCCTCTTTAAAAAGATATAAGGCGTATTTATATTTTTATTTACATACCTGCATCATTAAAACGCTTTGTTTCTACTAAAGTTTCTGTAATACGATGAGCTTTGATTCCATCTCTGACTGTATCTTGCGATTCATAAGGCTCGATTCTCAATTTGGAAGTTAACATTCCTTTCTGAAAAATTGCAAAAAATTTAACAAAAATATTCATTCGTTTTAGAAAATATTGTCTGAGGCTTTCATTAAAAAAAGAAAATTTAAAGAAATAAATTTACACAATAATTAACGAATAATTTCTTAACAAAAGCCAATAAACAATCTTAAATATTGTAAATAAACGCGTAGCCAATATATGACAGGTAAATTCGTTGAATTAATTGCATTTATTTCTTGTATTTTGACTTCATTTTTAACTTTATTTCCTTTTTAAATTATTAAATAAATGATTCGTTCGAGCCTCCATCAAAGAATGTCACGAACAGAATAATGTAGATGTTCTATGATCTGCAACATTATATAGATGAATATTGATTTTGTTAATCAGTTAAAATTAATCAAAATACTATTAATTCTCCTGCAAGATATTTAATATGAATTTCAATTTTGATTAAAGAAAGAATAATATATATTTTTTGACTATCAAGTAAATCTGCATGTAATTTATAACTTATTAAATTTAAAATAATTTTATTAACTATTAATTGTTTTAAAATACTTAAATTCAACAAATAATTTAAAATTATTTTACTTTCAGCAATAAATTTATATTTAAACACGTACAATTTTCAAAGGTCCTTCCTCATTGATGTACAGAGCTGCATCCTTTTCTTTATTTCTAAACAGCTTGCTTTTTAAGTTTTTCACATCCTTCATAGAGATAAAATACTTCAATGTTTACATTATAATTAAGATACATAAAAATGAATTTCTATTACTTAATTTACAAAATATTCGCTTACAAAATGTAAATAAGAAATACGCACAGTTTTATGAATTTTTCCATTTCCGTCCATAACAGTGAAATCATCGGCAATGACATCGCCAGCCGGTTCCAGTTTCAATTCTATATCATTGCCGAAGGTACGCAGTGTCAATATTTTCTCTCCAGATCTTAATGTTTCCAGAAATGGATAAGTTAACTCCGTTCGACCTGACACGTGTCAGAAAATGAAAAATTTAATTCGTTTTATAAGGTATATTTCCTATGTAATTTAATCCATAAATTGATGAAGATAGAAAGTAAACACTTACCACTAGGAATTGCCAAAATGGGTGAAGAAAAGAGAACAACTATCACGTAAAAAAATATGGTTGATCAACATCAACACTCCAGGGTTTTTTATATGTGATGTCGACTTTAAAGGTGATAAATTATACAGCCTTTGTAGATAATAAAAATCCGAAAAACATTTAGAATTTTTAAGTTATAATAATTTTCGCATACAATATATTAAGTTACGACCTCGTTAATTTTACAAAATATATTTTTATATAGCTATTTTTGCAGTCAATATAAACCGTAATTATTTTTAATGATTATATAAATAACATTTAAAATAAAAAAATTTTTGATGACTTCATAGTTAAAGGAAATTTAAAGAAATAAATTTACACAATAATTAACGAATAATTTCTTAACAAAAGCCAATAAACAATCTTAAATATTGTAAATAAACGCGTAGCCAATATATGACAGGTAAATTCGTTGAATTAATTGCATTTATTTCTTGTATTTTGACTTCATTTTTAACTTTATATTTTTTTACATTATTAAATGAATGATTTGTCCAAGCCACCATCGAAGTAAATCTGACGAATAAAATAATGCATATTTTCTATTATCTGCAACATTACATAGATAAATATTGATTTTGTTAAATAGTTAAAATTAATCAAAATACTATTAATTCTCCTG
>NW_019391006.1:0-526 GCF_000671375.1 Centruroides sculpturatus
TCTACTGAACCCTGACTTTGTGATTGCCTGGGCTTTCCATGCACCATTTTTAACTCGGACCACATATTACACATTTCTTTGATGATATTATTGGCAAATTCTCTGCCATTATCACTTTGTAGAATACTCGGTGCACCAAAAATTGTTAAAAAAAACCAAAAGAATATATGCTACTTCTTCAGTCCTTTTGTTTTTAGCTCGTTTAATCGATTATTCATATCACTTAATGATTTCTCCATGATCGTTACTTTTGTCAAAGAAAAAAGATTAACTACTGGTCACATAAATTTAAAATTCGGTACTAAATGCAATACGCGTGAGCAAGTAAGATGTAAGTTCTGATTGGCTAACTATGTCGGATGATCACTCCTCAACATATTATTATCACTTTGCCCGACTAGGTGGTAGCAGTATTCATAATGACCGGTCAATTTGATAAATTATTGAAATTTATTACAATGCCCGATTTTGTTGGTCATTATTCATAATGCCCGTATTAATCACTTTGTCCATAACATATATATAA
>NW_019391006.1:920-2244 GCF_000671375.1 Centruroides sculpturatus
ATTAAAAAGTTCACTAAAAACTCAAGCTAGAATTAGTTTATTGGAAGATTTATTATATTTTTTATTTTTTAGTTTATTTTGTGTTATTTTTATATATTCTCTTGTATATTTTAATTTTATTTTGTGTTATTTTTATATTTTATTCCGTTTCTCTTGTATATTTTTTAAAATTTTTGTTCTAAATTTTGATTTAAATATGTATATTCTATACATGGAATGTATCTGTTCCATTTTCGTTTTTTGGACCTGAAGATGGCCTGTTAATCAGGTTGAAAGCGTTTGTGTTTAAAATATATAATTCTCAGCAAAATTAAGGTGTTCTAATATATATGTTTACTTGCTGAGCACGTTTAAGGTTACAAATAAAAATATCTTATTTTTTTCCTGTAGAATATGAATATGCAATAAAAAAAATGGAGGTTTCCACTTAAATATATAAAGTTGATGTTCATTTCACAATCAATGAGGAAACCAACAGTACCATCTTGTGTCCTCTCAATGTATGAGGACTAGTGTTGCCACCTTTTCAAAATTGCTGACCCAGACAGAGTCAGAAATTTATAAAAATTGGCAACACTGTCTTGAACAGGTCGTAACCATTTTTGAAGTTTGTTTTGTGTCAGCCAATCTTTATTAAATTTACAAGTTTGCTTCCTCTTTTTTGGGGGGCTTTCAATTTCTTGAGTTGTCATATTAAATAATTAAAATAGAAATTATAAACTTGTAAACTGAAACTGTCACATTTGCTTTACAATAGGTTTGTTCTAAAACAAGTCTCTAACTGGTTTGAATTTGAAACCGTATGAAGCATGTGCAATGTCATTTTACAGCCAAGAACTGAACAATGTGCATGCCACTTTTAAACCAGTTAGGGACTTGTGTTGGAACAAACCTAATATTTGCCAGAGATATTTGCAAGTTAGAATTTTAAAACTACATTTTCTGTCACTCAGCCTAGGGATAAGTTTGGGTGGGGTATGAAGTTAGTCTTTAATCGTTAAAATAAAATACTCGCAAATATTTTTATAAGTTTAATTTGTTTTATCACAATTTCACAATTTCTGTGAAAACCAGACAAATTAATAATTAATCCAGACCATGAATTTAAAATCCGGCTTGTCCAGGTGAAAACTGGCCTGGTGGCAACACTAATGAGGACTCTGAATGTGTCTCCAGTCAACACCATAAGTAACTGAGGCTATATCACAATTAAATATATCTGGAAGAGGAGATTGGTGTGGAGGCTTGGGTAACATAACTGGCAACATGTCTGCATAGTGAGCAGGAATTGCAGGTTCAAGCCCCTATCTGGGCTGATTCTTTT
>NW_019391007.1:0-2189 GCF_000671375.1 Centruroides sculpturatus
TTTAATTATATAACTTATTATAATTATTGTACTCGCAGTTCTAGAATTCCTTAACAAGGTACGAATTTCTGTGTTTATAAAATCATTTTTCTTTAAGTAATTCTAGAATTTTTTTAGTATTTTTTCAATTTTTTAGTTTTTACTTAGAAAAATTAACTCTTAACGTCAGTACTTTCACTTACAATATTTGTAGATCCGTAGGAAATGCACTTGACTTAGAAGTAGGGTCAAGTTTAACTTCTCTTTTGTAAAAATACTAAAAAAATAAACCCCCTACTGGTTAAACTACTAATTTAACTTGTTCAGCATTGCCTCAATTATCTATAAAAACTAATTTTAAGATATTTTTATTTATAATATAATTTTTTATACATTAATTTCGGGATCAATATACTATACTTTATCATACCTAATGCATTTTTTTTTAAATGGGTGAATATATAACCGAATAAAATCTATAATATACTATATACTATATTAANAAGTAAGATTTTGATGGGGGAAAGATATAGTACAGTTAGTAAGCCATCTTGATAATAGTTAATAAAAGTTATAATTTTTGTTTTTTCCTACTTGGTTAGATAAAAATAAAACCGTTCCCTTCTCATAAACGTTCTGATATCAGAGTGTAGACGTTATCAAGTCTCGTTTCCAGACTACTAGGAGCAGACGTTAACAAGGAAACAATCTATTGGCTGACAAACTGACAAATCAGCATTAAATGTAGTGACGTCTATTTGTAAGCTCGGGTTTCCCAACTAGGAGCAGTTAATAACTAGTGTAACTTTAGCGCAGGCAGCATCACTTCATACTAAAGTTGTACTGTATACGATTAGTTAGAGAGGGATTTTTCTCGTCTCCTGTAACGTTTGAAAGTGATTTTTATTATTATTATTATTATTATTTTTCTTGTTTTTATATATAATACTTTTATATGTCGGACTATTCATGTTAGCCCATTCTTTGTTATTGTGACCTCTACGTTGTTTAACCCTGAACTTAACTACCATACAGGTAAGATCAATTATGTTTTCCACATGT
The DNA here is from genome assembly GCF_000671375.1 of Centruroides sculpturatus. NCBI lineage: Eukaryota > Metazoa > Arthropoda > Arachnida > Scorpiones > Buthidae > Centruroides > Centruroides sculpturatus. Next base: position 1,042 of record NW_019391007.1, read on the forward strand.
TTCCTGTTAAATAGTAAAATTTAGTGTATGTAATAATATAGTTTTTTGTGTTTATATTATCTTTTCGATAGTAGTTTAAAATATAAATTAATTTTATTATTTTATTTTGATTTATTTTATATAATAAACCCTTTAAAGTTTTTACCTTCTTTAAGTGTAATTCTACACATAATATACTTGTTTTTAGTACAAATGTATTATATATATTGCTTTAAAATAATGAATATTTTAATTTATAAAATAATAAGTTTTTTCCTTAAATTCTTCTAATTAAAATCCTCGTTACTTAAGTTAATAAGCTTGTCTAAAGTGTCTAAATTTCTCTGAGCATGATCGTATTATTTATGAAATTTTTAAATGATGATATTTAATGATCTTCAAAGCCTTGTAATCTGTTCAATGGCCTGTTATTTGTTAATTGTAGATTAGAATTTTAATAATCAGGAAGAGAGAAAATCGGTGAAGAGGCACAATGAGGGTATACTGGACTATTGGTCCACCTGTCTCCTTGCTTCCTGATTGTACATGGGTCATTTATATCTCCCAAATGTGTGCCTCATACTGGTTTTTGTCCTAAAACAACCTATAGGGATAATTTTTTTGCAGAAATATCTCGGTGCCAGTTTTTTATTAAGCCAAAAAAATATTAAAGGGGTCTTTCAGTATATTAAAAATGTGTTAAATTCTAATAATTAAAATGATAATCGTATATCAATTTTTATATAATATACAAAACATTCTAGATCCACCGTTTTTATAAATCACCCTCTCAGTAATAAATAAATAAAGTAATTTCGTTTGATGAAATTTAAATTTCAAATTATGTATGATGTAATAATAACAACACACTACATTAGGAATAAATAATATTAATGTGTTGTCAACTATTTTCTACCCACTAAAAAAAATACCCAAAACTTTCCCACCCATCATTATGATAATTGATTAACCTCCCGCGTTCAACGAGGCGTTGGAAATGCAGGAATTTATCTCACTTTCAACTTGTCATCATCGATATGATGCTACCGTTTGACTAACTTCATTCTAACAGGAAAGAAGATTACATTCAACACGATTTAATTCGCATCTTCCTCGTGATATTTAAATATCACGCACTCACTTCATTTTTCTCTATATTTTTACAATAA
>NW_019391008.1:0-5976 GCF_000671375.1 Centruroides sculpturatus
TGGTTGGGAATAATGAAGTTAATGCAAGACTTTAAACGATTTACTAAGATGAAAACAATTATTTTAGTCTTAGTAGTAATAATTAATTTCATTTGCGGTAATCTAAAAAATCATAAAGCTTAGATTAGCTGACTTAGTCATCAAAAAGTGTAATATCCTTGACATATAACAAACTATGAAAAATCTTTAAGGCAGTGGTGATATTCGAAATATTTAACAAAGGGTTCGCTAACAGAAAATTTTTCCTTAACAAATTTTTTTTCCCGCTCAAATGGTTCATTAGCAACATTAGCGCAAAAACTGACCTTAAGATATCCATATAAATAAAAAAAAAGATGCGTTCGCAAAATTAAGTCAGTTAAAATTTAACATTGTTTATGCCAGAACTATATTTTTTTTTTAAATAATAAAAATATTAATGGAACTTCAAAAATATTTTTTACAGATGTGGAAAAGATAATTTAGCTTTATTGTATTGTTTTAATACGCTATATTATTAAGCAATTAATTAAAAAAATCAAAAAATGTAGTAGTATGTAAAATTTTAAACTGTTTATATTTAATTCCTCAAAAAGATTCATTAAAATAATTCATCTAGAATAATATCAGTAATCATAATTTAGGCCATTAATAATAATAGATTTAAAAATTTACAGTTCGTACTAAATCATCTTTTGTTCCGTCTAGGAATATATTATATAACATGCAAGACGTTCATTAAAATTTTTACTAATCATTGTTACATTTAATAATTCGAAAACACATGCCAATGCCTGCTGTTACTTAGAAATAAAATAGCTAGAAGTACGATATATAATTAATTGAAATAACTAGCACATCCTTGTGGTCCACATTGAATTGAATTTCAGTACAGAGATAAACTGCAAATCACTCTGATGTTTCAGAATTTGTTTTATTCACAACTCCATCAGAGATTAGACCAGTCTAGATCGAGAATCAATATCAAATTTAGAAAATATACATTTTTCAATCGGAAGGTTTGATCCTCATTTATACATAAATTATTTATAATTCGTTTAAAATATTAAATTTATTAAAATATGGTTATAGTAAACTAACAAGTTTTACGTAAGATTTAATAGTATAATATTTTTCCCTGTGAGAAAAATATCTATCAGAAGTAGAGACAAACTAAACTGAAAAAATCTTGCATTAATATTAATGCAAAAATATTGGAAAAATATACAGCAGAGACCCGATAAATCCGGTCGTCGATTATCTTGTCTTCCGTGTTATACTGTCGCAACTATTTTTTTTTTTGGTCATTTTTATTCAGGCATTTTAAAAAATGACTAATTGAAAATGCATCCAGTTTAGAACTGCGTGCAAGCATCAAGCATGTTCTCCCTTCTAAACAACTTATTCGGAAACTTGTTTCTTGAAATCGTATATTAAGAATACTGTCAAAAGCAGAGACTGCGTAAATGCAGATTTTTACTTCGTTAGTGATCCTATTTCCAAACAACTCATATTACACGTGGTTCCTTATTATCCAAATTTTATGCTATCCGATTCACCGTCTCCTGTTTAGGCCGGATAATCGAGCCACGAGCCACTANTGCAACCAGATGTGATGTGTTGTATAGTTTCTGGCATGATGTGACATTTTCTGCATGTGTCGTTTGTGATTGTTGTATCTTTGAGTATGTGTTTTCTGTAGTTTTTAGTATTTATGTCCTGATCCTGTATGACAATCATAAATCCTTACGTCTCCCCAAAGAGGCATCCCCGAGCTAACCAGCTGTTTGACGCAGTTTTGTCAACAAAATCCTGGGGCAGGTCATAGGGATGTCTGCCATGGAGTACCTTTCGCACCCATGATTGCTTAATGGTGTCTATGCTATTTACATGTTGTGTTGTGTCCATACGTTGTGAATGTAAATTTAATAGTGTATTATTTGAGTCTGCTAGAATTACTGTTTTATGTAATGTTTCTTGTTTTTTGTAGAAAAACTCTCGCAATGTCTGTATTTGTTTGTAGTGTAGGTTAACTATGTCGATCAGGCTACGTCCGCCATTTTTAGGTGAAAGGGTTAATCTTTCTATGGCAGATTTAGGATGATGTTGTTCATGCTTAGTAAGTGTTGTTCTTGTTTTCATTTGGAGTTGCTCAAGATCTGTGTGAATCCAATATATAACTCCAAAAAAATACGTGAGTACTGGGACGACATACGTGTTTTATTGCTTTAACATCATCTTATTTCATCAGTGAATGAAATAGAAGCATAAGAAACACAACAACTATGATAAAAACATATAAATAAAGCCTGAAATTAATAGAATCATGTAAAAGTTCACGTCACACCTTTCACCTTGTGATGGCACACTGGTTGCGGAACACTGCACTAGGCAAACAGAGTACGTATAAGGCTCTAGTTTAGTAGTGTTACAGAGTATAATACATATATTTTAATATATTTTTTAAAAGAAACAAAACCACGGAGAAATGTTACGTGTGTTTAACAAATGGTTCGGAAAACTTTGAAAATGTTAACAACGGGTTCAGCCGAACCTGTGCGAACCCACTGTATATCACCACTGCTTTAAGGCAAGTCATGGAACCATTCCTTCCGTACATACGATTTCTGACAATGCCACAATGGTTTCTGGAATCTCAAGTATTCGTCGAACCGATCTTAAAGGACGTAGAAAGAGATGCAATAAGATGTTATTTGCAAAATAAGGAATTCGACGAGACATGGTTTATTTCTGATAGTATTTGTGACATTACATGCTCAAGAAAGCACGAATTGCTCTCTTCCTGGTACTCTTATGTGAATCGAAGTGCATACTTTATTAACGCAGTAAGGAAAATGAATACAAATATTCGATTTATATGCGACATAGTTTTTAAGGAAGATTGTTTTATTAATAAATTTTACATTCCTATAACGCATTTCAGGGAAGAAGGTGATACTGTAAAGTTGTATTTTCATTTTAACTTGATATTACGGAAGAATTTGCGTCTCAAAAAGGCGTGTTATACAAACGGATGTAAATAGAAATCGCAATAGTAAACGTTCACGCGCCAGCGGTCACGTTTGTAGACGGTCGGATCCGGGATGAAGGCGGTTGAAGAGACTTAAAGAAGTTCACCCAACCAAGGATCAATATAAATATAATTACCCGTTTATTTATCATAAAATAGTAGTTACAGGGAAAAATCATATATATTATTTAGGATTTATAAGGGATTTTTTACATTATAACTATTGGCAATCATTTCTGTATACAGTAATACCCCGACTTACGCGAACCCGGAGTTATGCGATTTTCAAATCTCGTCGATTCGTCTTTTATTTGAGCGCCACGCAATCCTTGATTACTCACTCCCCCCACACTACTGTTCAGCTTACATATTCGGACGTGTCGCGCGGAATCGACACATAGCTTCAATTTATTTTGTGTTATTTATTTCTGTGTTTGTTATATCTACGGAGACTCGAGAGACTCTATGTGGTGATTTCTTGTAACAGTGAACGAATCAAAAGACGAGATAAGATTAACGAGAACGTTTATTAGCTTACATACATCCGACTTGGATTTTACACAAATTGGGAAATTATATCCCGATTTACGCGAATTCGACTTACGCGGTTATCGCTCGGTCCCACCTATCGCGTAAGTTCGGGGTATTACTGTATTAAAACTAAGGGTATTGTAGCTATTTTCGCGAGTTCTAGTCCCGAGGCCAGGGCCATGCCTTGCTAAGATGCAGAGATGCGGCTGCATCAGGCGGCACCGTGAGGGGGGCGGCATAAAAAAACATTTAAGGGGTAGAATTTCAAAGACTTGCATCATACTTAGAAAATCTACCACACGGCCCTGCCCGAGGCAGAAAGAGCTTACATAGATTCGCGAGTAGAGATCGTTCAGGTTGTTCTTTCGTAGTCAAGTAGATCAGATCAGTAGGAGGATGTAAGTTCAGTTCAGGTAACAGAGGCGTCGTCGGTTGGAGGGAAGTCACTAGGGGATGAAGTAGATGCCAATCTTCGATGTGTGTAAGTTATCCAAGATCTGGCACGAACCCTAGAGAGGACGAACTTTCGACGACGACGATCGTCATCGATCCCCCGTTTTATTGGAGGGTCCTTCTTGTTTTTACTATTGCTCTTTTTTGATAATGTTGTAGATTTTAGTAATGTTAATGTTAATGTGGCCGATAGATGAATTTCGATTGTAAATTCCATGTGACACACTCGGAAGATGTGTCACCTTTCAAAGGAAGTGATCCCGGTGAAAGATACAATCATATCCTTCCATCTAGGATTTCTCAAAGGAATTCCGGGATCCCGATTGTTTTTTTAACCCGGGAAATCCCGCAAATCTCTTAAAATTTACTTTTTTTCTTATTCTGTGTTAAGATTGAGAAAATTTTGCAAATAGAAAGTATAACTAACTCATAAACTGTCAGAATACATTTGTATTTATTAATTTTAAACCTACTTATTAGTTTTTTTTTAATTTTTGCTCGTTATGGCATGTCACAAATGGTCAATANCATTTTACAATTACGTGACTCAGCCTGGTGATAACGGAGAAAAGAGACAGATAGGACGTTGATATAAGTCACAGTTATGATTTCACAGATTCGAGACAGCTTGATAGCCCGAACGGCCCAGGCTTTCGCCCGTGCACGCTAAGTGACTTTACAAGCATTTAGCTTTCCGAAGTCTATGACGACAATTGTTTGGCATTGACGGCCGCGAATTTCGTGCCAATAAGCTGCCTCGACTTGTTCGATTATGTTATCAACTCAATTTCATATTATTTTCACATTTTCACTTCGCGGTCCTTCTCTGTTCCTTTTCCGTTATTTACAAGTGTAGGTCATTTGATATCATCATTTATCACATACTTTCATGACACTCTTGTCTGTCGGCTACAACTGCCAAGAATTAACGCGATTGGAGAAGCGTAGTGACAGCGGGCCAATAGAGAGCAGGAACCTTGCCATAATGCGGTTTGCGCGCCAATTTTCGTACGTGCGTTAATCAAGCCGAATAGTTTGGTCGAATATTCGGCTATTCGGCCACGCTCCTGGCCGAATATTCGGTATTCGGCCTGAGGCCAAATATACTATTCGTTACAACACTAATTTCGATTGTAAATTCCTGGTAACACACTCGGAAGATGTGTCACCTTTGAAAGTAAGTGATCCTGGTGAAAGATACTATCATATCCTTCCATCTAGGATTTCTCAAAGGGATTCCGGGATCCCGGTTGTTTTTTTAACCCGGGAAATCCCGCAAATTTCTTAAAAATTTACTTTTTTCTTATTTTGTGTTAAGATTGAGAAAATTTTGCATATAGAAAGTATAATTAACTCATAAACTGTCAGAATATATTTATATTTATTAATTTTAAACCTACTTATTAGTTTTTTTTTTTAATTTTTGCTCGTTATGGCATGTCACAAATGGTCAATAACCAATACGTAATTTATTTGTGGCAGGACTCTGAAAATTCTTTACTTGTCGGAACCCGTAATATCTGGAAGAATTGCGCTTACGCTGTCTTAATTTTCAACCACGCCCGGTAGCTTCGATAACTGCGTAACGCCAGGTAGTGCAAATTGGGCCAGGATACAAACGAGTATGAAGTCTGCGAGTATGAAGTTTTTCTTCATAAACCTAATTATTATTAAAGACAAACGAACTGTCGAATTATCGGGTTTTAAGCGAGATGTTTCTATTAAAGCAGCCGTGATAGACAAATGAGGAATACTAGACAGCAAAAGAAGTACTACAATCTCGAAAACGAACTAGAAATCTTCCAGGCTACGGGTGAAAAAATACATAACATCTGTCTTCTCTTAAATGCATTAAAGACGATTCCGCCCACATGAATCAGAAAGGGAATTCTTGGTAGCAGGACTTTTCATTGGTTAAATAAGAATCAGATCGAGTGATTGGAGTATTGATCATCTTTGCTTTTTAAAATTTTATATAAATA
>NW_019391009.1:0-2176 GCF_000671375.1 Centruroides sculpturatus
ATTCTAGATTATGAGTGTTTAAATTATTCTTTTTTTATATTTTTATAAATATTCTAAAATTTTCTGTAAATAATAACAAAAATGAGGAATTTGGCGAACGTTGACATTAATGAACGACAACGAATTATAAATAGTAACATTCGTGTAAGAGTTATAAAAATTATAATTGAAGTAAGAGAATTTCTCAATGACACAGATAATGATGAGTTATAAATAGTAACATTTTGCCGTGTTACTATGGTAATGATAAGTAAAAAAATGGCGCTATAAACGAGCATAGAAAAGAATAGGATTGATGAAATAGAGCAAAACAACACGTGGGCGATCCTATGGTCTACTAAAAAAACTAATAAAACTTAAGCTTTGTGGACCCTAATTCCGGGGGCCTTAAAACGACTCGTTTTGGATGTCGCCCTATTATTGCCTGCAAAAGGGTCCCCACAACAGTTCGAGCGTTAAAATGCCAATAATGTAGATCTGACACTGGTACGAGCTGACAAGGAGGGAGATTTTCTATGAGGAACTGGCTCCTAAGGGGTGTTCTTAACAGTTCGAGCTTTAAAGTGCCAAAAATGTAGATCCATCACTGTCACGCCAAGAAGAGAAGGACTTTCTATGGAGAAATTGGCTCCTAAAACGCCTGATAATAGTTCAAGCTTTAGGGTGCCAAAAATGTGACTTCGCCACTGGGACAATCTACCAAGGAGGGGAGAACTTCTATAGGAAACTGCTCCTATTTAGGTATTAAACACGTTAAGAAAACCCACTTCTTTGGTTAATCGCGACCCTCTATTCAGTTTTTTTACCCACTAAATTACTGATGGGCACACAAGCAAAGGAAAAAAAAAAAAAATCGAATAATCGAGTGTGAGAATATCCAGGAAGTTTTAAAGCCAAACGAGTACCTTCAACAGAAAAAAAACACAAGATCATAAATAAACTCCACAAGCGATAATGCAAATTTATGATAATAAAAAGCCGCACGATAACAAAAAGAATTTTACACATAAATTTAACTTAATTTTGTGTAAATAAATTACCCTTTGAGGTATATTATTTAAATTCCATCATAGAAAATTTGTCTGCGAGCAATATAAGAAAACTATTATTATTATTATTACTTTCTTTTAAAAAAATAAGTATTCAATCGGGTAGAAAGATAAAATGGTTCCTAAACGAGCCATTATGTTTTTTCATGGCCGCAGGCCGGAAAATATAATATAAAACAGTACGCACTTCTATGTTATATGATACTGCAAAGAAAAAAAAAATTAATAAAAGTCGATCCGTGCTTGCTTCTAATATAGATTTTCAGCAGTATCACTATCAAAAATAGATTATTTTATTAGTTCCATTGCTGACTTATTTCTAAATTGAGTAACCTATAAAACTGTATAACACTATAAAACACTATAAAAATGTGGAACGTTGACTTTAATTAAATAATTGAATTAAAATGATATCCGTAAAGTGACCTACTTTCTGGTAATCTGTCTCGATGTCGTTGCTAGGTTTAAAGTTCGATAGGGCTAGCCGGTGCCGGGTTTACGCGTAAACTAAACAAGGTATAATTTAAGGCCTCGCGCGCTTTTAAGTGTATATTTCCTTATTATTTGACGGAAAGGGTTTTATATGTACAGGGTCAGATTTGCATATAAGCTTAAGGTAAACAAGTTGTGGCTTAAGACCTCGTATTTTACATGTAACATTATTTAATAGAGGAAAAGGGCCTGTTACATGCAACATTATTTCGTAAAGGGTTCGCCCTGCCATGTGTTTCAGTTGAAAATCGCATATTTTATATGCATCATTATTTGTTAAAGGGAAAGGGCCTGTTACGTGTAATATTATTTCAAAGAGAGAAAGGGCCTATCATGTGTTCTCATTTTTTTATATGTATCATTATTTGGTAGAGGAAAAGGGCCTGTTATATGTTACATCTTAAAGTCCCAACAAGTCTAATTTCATACCTGCTTATGTGTTATAGCTTAAATTAAAATAGATAATTAAAAACAATTAAAATTATTCCTTTTCTTGTGTTACTGTGAGTGTTTAGCCCCATTAGAAACGCCAACGATCTGTCTGAACGTTTAATTTAAATGAAACTTTACATTTTACATTATCGAAGTGCATTTTTCTTACGTTAAATGTTATATACTAAATATAAATCATCATT
>NW_019391010.1:0-2404 GCF_000671375.1 Centruroides sculpturatus
TACATTCATAATATCAAACATAATGCCAAATGAACTGCCAGATTATTAAAAATTGGACTATAGGATAATTTAACGATTAAAGTAATTATAGGTACGTAGTTAGGCCATCATCTAATAATTTAAATCTGTAATATTCTGAGAGAAATGATCAGCTCTGAGTGAAACTTCAACCATCAACTCCTGTATACTGTACAAAAGCATTGCCAGTTAAGCTACCTGGATTCCCATCCAATCTTTGCTCCAGAACATTTAATTAATAAACTACTTTATATGTAACCATACTGGTCACTTACACATCAACCCAATTCAATGCCATGTTATTGAAATGTCAAATATAGTTTATAAAAGAATTAAATTATTTAATTTATCATCTGGTACTCATATTTGCTTTATTTATCTTCCTAATAATTGAAATAAATAATTTAATCAAGTTTGTGATAACATAAATTTGTCAAATTACTCATAACATATTAGGCAAAAAGTAATTTTTCTTCTGCATATTTACTTAAAATACATCATTGTCATTACTAATGCTTTATCAATAACGCAACCTTGAATCCTATCACTATGTACAGTGATAGTAAATGTACAGTGGTACCTTGGTATACGTCTGCTTTAGAATACATCCAATTCGGAATACGTCTTGTTTGGACAAAACAAATTTTGCTCGGTATACGACTTAATTCGATTATACGCGCCATCTATGAACAAGAAGCCCTATCGGTGTATTAGACCACACTAGACGTTCGCGGTGCCACAGTTTATAACTTTGTTAAATTTCTTTGATTTTAATTTGTAAGTAAAATGTTATTTTTATTAATCATGAATTGCAAAAGGCAACAGAAAAATGACTAAAATCACAATGGAACTGAAAAAAGAGATTGTTGAGAAATATGAAGGTGGCATGAGTGTTCGAGATTTAATTGTTGCATACCGTATTCCGAGAACGACGATATCGACAATCGTGAAAAATAAAGACGTTATTAAATTTGCTAACGTTGTGAAAGGGGTTAAATCAATTTATAAACAGAGATCGAAGACATTAGATCATGTTGAGAAATTGCTTTTGCTTTGGATAACTGAAAAACAGTGTGCTGGAGACAGCGTATCAGAAGCAATTATTTGCGAGAAAGCTAAAGATACACGCTGATCTCATGAAAAATCAAGCAGGAACTAGCCAGGAAAGCGAGGTGTTTAAAGCCAGTCATTTTTTTTTACATGAAAACGGATTAATCATTTTTACATTACTTCTTAAGCCCTGGTCACACTATGCGATTTCCAGCCGCGCAGGCGACTGCAACCGCGACGGCTGTTCTCGTTAACTAGTAATCCCCCCTCGAAAACCGGCGCGACTGCAATGGCAACTAGAAACAAAAAGTTTGTTCTACTCGCGACGATTGCAAATGCGCATCCAATCAACAAACGCCTTTATGCCACGTCATACAGTGACAACATTGAAAATAGTTCATCATCATGGCGGATAGTCAGAGGATTAATACTTTTACAGAATCGAGATTGATCGAGCTTATTCAGGCTCACGAATACCTGTGGGATTTTAATTCTTCGTTTTATCGAAGATTTTATCTTTTCATGTATTTTCGCCAGCTCTATTAAAATAATCGCCTTTTTTTCTTTTATTCATTCCAGAAAAGGAACTGCTTGCTATTTTAATAAGAAAAGTGGCTAAAATTCCGTAAATACTCTGAAGTAGAACGTAAAATATCNTATTCTAATCATTAAAAAAATATGTATATGTTATTAGATATTATGCACACTTATTAAATTCAATATTGAAAATATAATCAATTTTCTATGATGTCAAGGGAAAAAATGTAGAAAATTTTATAATCTGTCCAAGAATTATTATTTTATTTTTGAAATTTGTTATATCTCAACTGCAAACAAAATTACCCATCTTTATTCTAATTTTGAATAAATTCAAGTAAAATACACATTCCACAAATTAAAGAATTTATAATAATAATAATAAACAAATGCTAATGATTATAAATATAATTTATTTTTACACAAAAATGTTGTAATTAAAATTATAAAAAAGTGATATTGGTAGTCGATATACAAAAACGAAGACTGTAAAGCTGATCAGAATTTAAAATTTTAAATTAATCTTGATAGGAAGAGATCGAGAACGTTCTAAACAAAATATATTAGTTGATAGTTTCCATTTATTAAGATTTAAATTTGAATAGGTCAACAATTTACATATTTAATTTCAAAGGTTTCAACAATTTGCTGAATTGTTATCCTTAGATTTACTGTTGACTTAACTGACATCATTTATAGTTTATGTAGCCAAAGAATTAAACTTCAACCTTAAACATTTTCTTGGCACTGAATTCTGATTTAAGATATTTATTGTGATAAAATAAATCAATTTTGTAGT